>NC_089581.1:167692648-167992648 GCF_019320115.1 Miscanthus floridulus | reverse complement strand
ACGCTAGCGCTTGTTTGACTCGTTTGACCGGAGAGGCCTCGAGAAACCTGGCCGTCGTCTACACTCACAGGACGCATAAAAAGAAGCAGCAACTGCAGATCACCGGAGAGCACGGATCAATAGGCAGGTGGGCCGCTACTGCCGTCTCGGTTCAGTGCAGCCACAGTCAGCTCCGGTCCTTCCCCTCCGAACCAGGGTCTGGGTCTGGCCGTGGCGTGGCGCGTCATATGACGCCTGACGGCCGGGTCCGGGCACGCGCGTCGCTCCGTGCGGTTTCCGTTGGATTCTCCTCGTCGCTTTGCCTCGGCTCGATATGGCGGATCAGTCGTCGCGTGCTCCGAATCAGGAGGCTGCACCGATCCTGGATTTGGCTGCCATATGGTCCCTCTCCCTCCTGCCTGGCTGTCTCTATTGGTCTCATCCACAAATGGCCTCGTTGGCATCTTGCGCCCCGTCACGTTTGTTTGGACTGGTTTGGTTTATAAGCTATGACTGAAAGTAATGTTGACTTATTTGTTATGAGAGAAAAATACTGTTCGTTGGCTAATAAGCCATGACTTGCCATAACTTATAAGCCAAATACGACCAAACGAAAAGGCTGTTAGAATCTGGATTAGGTGCGGGATGATTTTTTATTTGACAACATCAGGTCGTCGTATCAGCGTTCCTACCTCATTAGACTAATTTTACGACCTTTTTATAGTAAGACCTTGGACGGTACTGTTTCAGTTCTAGGATTTTTTCAGATTGAAATACCAATAGTCTTGATTTTAAGCTTTCACAGTTTCACAGCTCCACCCTGGTTGTCAGAGACTGAATCCACACGCTACGGACGCATGCTTCTTTCAAAGAGAACCGGGTTCTACGGAGTCGCCGTCTCAATGGCTACGGCAAAGACTATGGCTCCGTTCGCTTGACCGAGAAGTGGCCGATTTATTGTGAGAGAAGAATATTATTCGTTCGTTGAAAAAGTGACTCATAACACAAGCGAACAGGGCAATATCTTGATTTGCAGCGTTATCAGGCAACCGACCACGAATGTTGACGCGAGCGACTAGAACAACAAACGCTCCGAGACGGCATAAAAAGGGAGCAAAACGAGGCATGCATCGAGGTCGTTGATTGATGAGTAACCGTCTGCCAATTTCCTCCTGTCTCCTTGGAGCGAAGGGCAAGGCGAGCGGCTAGCCCAAAAGACATGAATAACGAAGCATCTGTCGATGTCACTCATTGAAGGTTTACGGTGACGTGCAGTGAAAACGTGTCACTGTCGCGGATCGTGTCAAACATCGCACTTTTTTTTTTTGGTAATGGTTGGAAAATTACGCGGTAATCAAGGCTAAGAATTACTTCTGAGTTAGTGTAATAAGTGCGGGAACATGTAAAGTCATTCTTTCGAGCGCCTCGTCCACACGGAAGGTGACCTGGCCGGCGACGGTACCAGACTACTACCAGTTTGACAGTTTCAGTATCCTCGCCCTGGCGTGTAGCGTCTTGACGTTAAAGCTGTGCTAATCTCATCACTAATGTGTGATGTACATGTCAGTGACGGAGTCACGGCGTGATGATTGACAGTTACCTCAAACCTACGTCTCGCTCTTCCGCCTTGCTCTTGCAGCAGGTGCCACGTCACATTCTCTCTGAACCTCTGCGCCTCATTTTTCTCGACTGCTACTGGTACTGTAGTTCCTAATTATCATCTCTGGAATGGTTAACATGCTAGCATTAATGGAACTGTTAGCTTGCCCAGTATTGTCGTCCATATTCATTAACTTCTGAGTTCCGATAACGTACGCTGTACCAGCTCTGCAGATTATCGCGGGCTTATAAGCCGTATTTTTTCAGCCAACAAACATTATTTTTCTTTTACAATAAATCAGCTAACGACACTTTCAGCCATGACTTATCAGCCTAGCGAACTGGGCGTATTCCGCTTTCTCTCTTTCTTCAGCGTGCGTGACACCCCTAAGCCCAACAACAACCGCAGGCAAGTTCCTGGCTTCTTCCTCCACTGGTACTACACTGTACTTCCGTTTTAAATAGGGCCACGTTTAGTTGGGCGTCGGTTTTCAGGCGGACTGTAGCTACAGTACCATTTTGTTTTTATTTGGTAATACTTGTCCGACTGTTGTCTAATTAGGCTTAAAACGTTCGTCTTGCAAAGTACAACTAAATTGTGTAATTAGTTTTTGATTTCGTCAACATTTAGTACTCCATGCATGTACCACAAGTTTGATGTGACGGGGAATCTTCTTTTTGTATAGTGCCAAATTCTGGAATTGGGAGGAACTAAACATGCCCTAGGTTTACCATAATTATATATTCTATAAAATTTAATGATACTTATTGAAAGCATCTAGGCCCCTAGTTGGATTTCGGTGATTAATGTCAATACAAGATTACTATGACTAACGTGTGTTTTGCAGAGGCAATTAAGTTAGGTCATGGTAATGGAGATCGATTGGGCAATCGAGGTTGTCATGCCCCTACGATGGAAATCGTTTCGGTTTTCAAAGGATGGACGATAAGGTTAAGGATAACTAGTTCTAAGTGTCGATTGAAGTTGGAGAGACACTTAGAGTAGTTTAGGACTTTGTTTTTTCCTTTGGCCGTACTATGAAGGGGGGGTATGAACGGGTAGCTTGACCTAGTTGAGTCTAGTGAGTTAGGTGTGGTGCACACTTGTTAAAACTAGCTCTAGGTAGCTCCTATGAATGCCTAAGATCCTTTGGAGCAAACTTCATTCACATATGTTCGGAAGTTGGAAGTGAATGGAGGGTCAAATACTGACCGGACGCTGGCCGCAGGGTCCGGTCAGTTCATTTGACCGAGAAGATCAAGTCTGGTGTGACCGGACGCTGGGAGGTCATGTGACCGGACGCTGAGGGCCAGCGTCCGGTCAACTCCAGTAAGGGTCCAGACTTAGAAAAGTGTGACCGGACGCGTCCGGTCAGTGTGACCGGACCCTGAGTATCCTACGTCCGGTCGTTTACAGTAAGCATCCAAGAGTGACCGGACGCGTCCGGTCGCTACTGACCGGACCCTGACAGCGTCCGGTCATCACTTGAATGCTAGTTCGCGGGTTGAACTGACCGGAGCGTCCGGTCATCCCGCAGAAGCTCATAACGGTTCGTTTTTCAGGCTGGCTTATAAATAGAAGCTCCACTCGTGAGTGGAGTATCCTTTGCTCATTCCAACAGCTGAGAAACACGTTTGTGAGTGCCAAGAAGAGCAAGATCCTAGTGAGGTGTTTGTGATTTGAGAATCCAAGAGAGTAGCCTCACTAGCAAATCAAGAGTAGCAAAGTGTGCATCCATCTTCTCATTAGACTTCGCATGGTCAAGTGAGAGTTCGTGCTTGTTACTCTTGGTGATCGCCATCACCTAGACGGCTTGGTGGTGATTGGGAGTTTGGTGTTCACCCGGCGGAGCTTGTGGGTGACCCAACTCAAGTTGTGAGCGGCTTTAGGTGATTCGCCGCGACGGAGTGTCGAAGAATCAACCCGTAGAGAGCACTTGATCCTTGCACGGATCAAGGGGGAGCTACACCCTTGCGCGGGTGCTCCAACGAGGACTAGTAGGGAGTGGCGACTCTCCGATACCTCGGCAAAACATTGCCGCGTTCCTCTCTCTCTACTTACTTTGAGCTCTTACTTTGAGTATTTACTTTGAGCAATTCAATACTTGTTTTACATCCATAGAATTGCTTGCTAGAGTAAGTTTGGAACATAGGTTGAGAGGTTGTTGTGCATTAGTTTGATATAAACACTTTTCTAGGCACAAGGGGTTAATTGAGCTATCCGTAGGATTTGATTATTGCAAGTGAATTTAGAATTAGCCCAATTCACCCCCCCCCCTCTTGGGCATCTTGATCTTTTCAATTGGTATCAGAGCCTCGTGCTCACTTTTTAAGCTTAATCGCTTAGAGCAAGATGTCTCACGGAGATGGACCTCCTCCTATCTTTGAGGGAGATGATTTTCCATATTGAAAAATCCGCATGGAGGCATACTTAGAAGCTCTAGATGTTGGAATTCTTAGAGCCGCCTCTCAAGGGTTCCCCGCACCTAGGAATGCCGCACAACTTCAAGGCGATGAAGTGAATTATGAGAAATGGAATGCAAAGGCTCGCAACACCATTTTTAGAGGCCTTTGCAAAGAGGTGTTCAATCGTGTAAGGAACCACAAAGACGCCCATGCTCTATGGTCGGACGTTTGTGCGCTCCATGAGGGAACCAAGAGTGAGCGTGAGGAGCGCTATCATCTTGTGATTAAAAAGTTAAATTCTTTTGAGATGTTTCCCAAAGAAAGTGCTAATGAGATGTATTCTCGATTAAATGTTCTTGTAGAGGAAGTCAATGGGCTTGGACTTACTCAAATGTCACCATCCGATGTTGTAAGAAAAATCTTGAGTGTCCTCCCCATTGATAAATATGGACACATTATGACCTTGCTACATCAAGGTGATCTTTCCACCGCTACACCGACACAAATCTTGGGAAAGATCAATGCTCATGAGATATACATGCACATCACACCACAAGATGGCTTATCCTCTACAAAGAAGAAAGAGAAGGACTTAGCATTCAAAGCTAGCCAAGACAAGGGCAAAGCAAGACTTGAGTATGAGAGCTCAAGTAATGAAGATGATGAAGAAAGCCTTGCCCTCATGGTGAAGAAGACCACCAAGATGCTAAAAAGGCTTTCAATGCTCACTACATGCTTAGAAAAGATTCGAGTGGAAAGATGAAAGTCATGTTCTTAGGTCCCCCCCAACAAGAGTAGGCCTAAGAAAGTTTGGGTGGCTAAGTCACTTGTTGAGAAGGTGAAGGGCCCTCAACAAGCTTGGATCCCTAAAGCTTGAATCTCTTGTGTGTAGGTGAACTACAAGACCGGTGGAAGTCATTGGGTTATTGATAGTGGTTGCACTCAACATATGACCGGTGATCCTCGTATGTTCACCTCACTAGATGAAGAGGTAGATGGACAAGAGAAAATAATATTTGGAGATAATTCAAAGGGCAAGGTTAAAGGATTGGGCAAAGTGGCAATATCAAATGATCATTCCATCTCCAATATACTCTATGTTGCTTCATTGAGCTTCAACTTGCTATCCGTTGGGCAATTGTGTGATCTTGGCTTTCAATGCTTATTCACCGAGAAGGAGGTGGTTGTGTCCAAGGTAGATGACAATCAAGTGATATTCAATGGATTTAGATACAACAACTTATATCTAGTTGACTTCACCTCCAAAGCTGCAAACTTGAAGACTTGCCTATTCACCAAAACAACACTTGGGTGGCTATGGCATAGAAGACTTGCTCATGTTGGGATGAGCTCACTCAAGAAGCTTATGAAGAATGATTTAGTGAGAGGGTTGAAGGATGTGAAGTTTGAGAAGGACAAGCTTTGTAGTGCATGTCAAGCCGGCAAGCAAGTTGCAAACACTCATCCAACCAAAGCTTTCATGTCAACCACAAGAGTGCTAGAACTCCTACACATGAATTTATTTGGACCAACAACATACAAGAGTTTGGGAGAAAATCTCTATTGTCTTGTGATTGTGGATGACTATTCAAGATATACATGGGTGTTCTTCCTTCATGACAAATCCGAAGTTGCATCTTGTTTCAAGAAGTTTGCCAAGAGAGCTCAAAATGAATTTGAAGTGAAGCTCAAGAAGATAAGGAGTGGCAATGGCAAAGAGTTTGACAACACAAATATAGAAGCTTATTGTGATAAAGTTGGAATCAAACATGAAGTCTCCGCAACCTATACTCCTCAACAAAATGGTGTAGTTGAGAGGAAGAACCGGACTTTGATCACTCTTACAAGGACAATGCTAGATGAGTACAACACCCCCGAAGCTCTATGGGCAGAAGCAATCAACACCGCATGTTATGCATCCAACCGCCTATTTCTTCAAAAGTTCCTTGTAAAGACACCATATGAGTTGCTAAATGGGAAGAAGCCGGACGTCTCCTTCTTTAGGGTGTTTGGTTGCAAGTGCTACATCTACAAGAAGCGGCAACACCTAGGGAAGTTTCAAAGGCGTTGTGATATAGGTTTTCTTGTTGGTTACTCATTGAAGTCCAAAGCATATAGAGTATTTAATCATGCCACCGGCTTGGTTGAAGAAACATATGATGTGGAATTTGATGAATCTAACGGCTCCCAAGGAGCACATGAGAATCTTGATGATGTAGGTGATGAACCATTGAGGGAGGCTATGAAGAATATTCCGGTGGGAGACATCAAGCCAAAAGATGATGAAGATGATGTACAAGTCATTAATCAACCCTCTTCATCAAATGTACCACAAGATGGTGAAAAAGTTGGAAGAGTAGAAAATGAAGATACTCATATCTCCCATGAGCAAATGGTGGTACAAGCACAAGATGTTGATGCCCCACAATCTCCTCCTCAAGTGGTCAATAGAAGAAATACACCTCTCCTACAAGATTATCCACAAGATCTTATCATAGGGAGTCCAACAAAGAGGGTGATGACTCGATCTCAAAAACTTACTTCATTTATTGCTCATCACTCTTTTGTCTCTTGCTATGAGCCTACCAAGGTAGAAGATGCTCTTAAAGATCCAAATTGGATCAATGCCATGTATGAAGAGTTGAACAACTTCACTCGCAATGAAGTTTGGAATCTTGAAGAGCGACCAAAAGATACAAGAGTCATTGGAACAAAGTGGGTGTTCCGCAACAAGCAAGATGATCAAGGTGTTGTTGTGAGGAACAAGGCAAGACTAGTGGCAAAGGGGTTCTCTCAAGTTGAAGGTTTAGATTTTGGAGAAACATTTGCACCGGTTGCAAGATTAGAAGCCATCCGTATCCTTCTTGCATATGCATCACATCATGAAATGAAACTATATCAAATAGATGTGAAAAGTGCATTCTTAAATGGCTTTATTAATGAACTAGTCTATGTTGATCAACCTCCCGGGTTTGAAGACCCTAGATATCCTAATCATGTTTATAGGTTGTCCAAGGCACTATATGGGCTTAAGCAAGCCCCCAAGAGCTTGGTATGAGCGCCTTCGGGACTTCCTTATTGAGAAAGGCTTGACCATTGGGAAGGTCGACACCACACTATTCACCAAGAAGCTTGATGGGCATATCTTCATTTGTCAAGTATATGTTGATGATATCATCTTTGGATCATCAAATGAAGACTCATGCAAAGAATTTGGTGAATTGATGTCTAAGGAGTTCGAGATGTCAATGATTGGTGAGCTTACATTTTTTCTTGGTTTTCAAGTCAAGCAAATGAAAGAAGGCATATTCATCTCTCAAGAAAAATACACAAAAGATCTTCTCAAGAGATTCAAGATGGATGAATGTAAGCCAATCAAGACTCCAATGCCTACCAATGGACATCTCGACCTAGATGAGGGAGGTAACTCGGTTGATCAAACTCTCTACCATTCTATGATTGGTAGCTTGTTATATTTAACCGCATCTAGGCCCGACATCATGTTTAGTGTGTGTATGTGTGCTAGATTTCAAGCTAGTCCTAAGGAAACACATTTAATTGCCGTAAAAAGAATCCTTAGGCATCTTAAGCACACACCAAGCATTGGCCTTTGGTATCCCAAAGGAGCTTTATTTGAATTAATTGGCTATTCCGATTCGGACTACGCCGGATGCAAAGTTGATAGAAAGAGCACATCCGGAGGGTGCCATTTGCTTGGTAGATCTCTTGTGTCTTGGTCCTCCAAGAAATAAAATAGTGTGGCTTTGTCCACCGCCGAAGCGGAATACATTGCCGCGGGTACTTGTTGTGCACAAATATTATACATGAAACAAACTTTACTAGACTATGGAGTAGTTCTAGAGAATGTACCTCTTTTGTGCGATAATGAAAGTGCGGTAAAACTTGCAAATAATCCGGTTCAACACTCTCGCACCAAGCATATAGATATCCGCCATCACTTTCTAAGAGATCATGTAGCTAAAAATGATATATCACTAGAAGGTGTAAGATCCGAAGATCAATTAGCGGATATCTTCACTAAACCGCTAGATGAAGCTACATTTTATAGATTGCGGAATGAGCTCAATGTACTTGATTTTAGTAACTTCACTAAAAATTGAGCTTGTGTTGTCCCTTGCATTCATTGTAATATACAACTTGTTTAATTTGTGGCAATGCATATAGGGCTTGTCTAACATGGTTAAGATAACCACCGAAAAGCGTGTGAAGAAGCTTAACCATGGATCAAACTTGACAAGCAACTAGATTTACTTACAAGCATTACATATGCATGAATGTTGTTTTGTCGTTTTGTTCCATTTGCCCTCTTGTTGCCTAGTTTCTTAAAAAGAATTATAGCCTAAGGCAAAATATTTTGAAAAATATGAGGGTTTGAGAGAGGTCACTCACATCAGTCCCAATTGGTGTTTATTTGGATCTTATTCAAGTTGGGACTTGATTGGGAACATGCAGCGCAAAGGAAGGTTGAAGGATTGCTGGAAAAGGTGCACCGGACGCTGCACCGGACGCTGCTGTCCAGCGTCCGGTCAGTTCATAGGAGGTGAACTGCTGTTGAAGGAGTGACCGGACGCTGCGTCTGTGCGTCCGGTCAGAAAGGGCTCAGCGTCCGGTCAATCGGAGGATGACAAAGTTAAACTGACCGGACCCTGCCTGCGTCCGGTCATGGACCACCGGACGCGTCCGGTCGCGATTCCAGAGGATTTGGACCTCTCTGGAATCGACCGGACGCTGGGTGGTAGCGTCCGGTCGCTACCACCGGAGCGTCCGGTCAGTGGATCTCGCGCGACTTCAAGTCTCTTTTCGGTTTCCTTTTCTGTCGCGTTTGGGGGATTATAAATCTGGACCTTCGATTCACCTGCCTTATCAGCGCCTCCGTGAGCCCACAACCAAGCCGCCACCTCTTGCCTAGCCGCGCTGCCGCAGCCTCGCTCGCCAGCCCTAGCCCGAGCAGCCGCACGCCGCCGCAGCCTCGCCGCGCCACCACGCCTGCCCAGCCGCGCACCACCACGCCTGCCCAGCCGCGCGCCTCCGTGCCCCTGTCCCGCGCCACCACCGGTCCGTCGCAGCCAAGCGCCGCCGAGCTCCGGCCCTGCCTTGCCTCTGCTCAGTGCCTCGCCGGCCTCCTCGCGCCCTAGCTCGTTGCTTCATCGTTGCCAAGGCTACCAATCTTCGCCGCTCTTGCCCTATCCTTCCATTGTTTGGTAAGGCAAATCTTGTGGTTCAATCTTGATCTCCAATTGTGACCTAGATCAAATTCTAAATACATTGATTTCCCATTGCATTCAGGGTGTTTGACCTAACCCTAACCGGTTCCAAGATCCCCCACGTGACGTCTTATCTATTCTCGGATCGCTGATCGTCAGGTAGAAAGCCACTCGATTCAATTTCGCATCTACATTGCTTTCTCTATTAGGGTTTCGTATCTATTAGCAATATGGTATTTATTTGTATATCCATCTATTCTATCGTGCAGCGAGTCGGTTCCGTTGTGGTTCAATTGGCAGTTGGCAGTTAACTCAGAGCCAAGCTCGTGAGTAAGGATCGAGGCCAAGCCTCGAAAGCGACAGTTTGACAGTTGATCTTCATTAGCGTCAGTTCACCATCTTGTCTGTTCAGATGGCTCGCACCAAGAATGTTGGTGGTGGCCCAGGTGAAGATGATCGGAGGCCCCTGCCTCGTCAGCCAGCTGGATCCAAGGGCAAATCAACCAAGCAAGTAACATCCAAGAAGCGGAAGTACCCCGACGCAGAGACAGCCAGAGCAGCAGCTGTTGCAGAGGCCGCAGAGCGTGCCGAGAGAGGTGGCACCCGCAGCGGAGTTGTCATTGCAGATCAGTCAGTTTCACCCGCAGTCAGAGCTGCGATTGAGGAGGTTGAGCGTCGTCATGGTAGTCCAGCAGGGACTGCCACGTTTGCAGGACGACGGGTTGCCATTGAGGAGGGTCCGTCAGCACAGCAGCAGCCTCCACCAGCAGAGCCTCAGCTAGCCTAGGAGACTCAGGAGAGTCAGGAGACCGAGCCGGCACCTCAGCTACGCTGCTCGAGTCATACCAGTGCTGCAGTTCCACCAAGGCCAGCTACACGGCGTAGGGGTTCATGCCCTCCGCCCAGACCACAGGGTCCGCCTCCAGTGGTTCACCTCGACTTGAGGGCCGCTACAGCCAGACAGGTTCAGCAGCTGCGGTTTGTTGAGTTTGAGGTTTGGTTCCCTCCGAGGAGGGATGAGAGAGCAGCTGAGGGGTTCTACACGCCACTACAGGAGGATTTCTACAATGCATATCTAAACAGTGGGGCAGTGTTCAGATCACAGAGGGTCTGTCCGATAGAGTCCATTGTGGCAGCAGCCGGAGAGGGCATTCGACAATACTTGTCATATCTGCCAGGACTGTCAGATCTGATTGGACGGACAGGGATATATGTACCTTCTTGGGTTCGTCAGTTTTATGCCTCGCTCTACATCGATCCTCATCACAGATTCATTCACTTTGCCTTCAACGGCAAAGACTATAGAGTGATGAGTAGCAGGGCCAGAGAGATACTGAGACTACAGGAGCAGCCTATAAGGATGCATGAGGTTTGCTATGGACATCAGGAGCCTCCTAGGCGTCCTCATGGAGGGTTGGTGCCCCCTACAGACTTAGTGCGCCATTGCTTCAAGGAGCCATTTGGTGAGGGGTCGAGCAGGAACCCCAGTGACTTGACTCCTACAACGAGGATACTAGAGGCCATCATCAGGAGGACACTGCTTCCCAGGTTAGGATACAGGGAGGGCCTGACTCGCTTACAGCTCTGGCTTCTCAATGCCATCATGCAGATGACAGTGTTTGACATCTGGGACCTCCTTCTTTTAGAGATGGAGGATACTATAGCTGAGGGATTCAAGGGTCGCAGGCAGCTTCCCTATGCTCACTGGATCACGTTCCTCATCCACAGAGTTGTGATTGATAAGCCCCCTGGCATGATGGATGAGTATACAGGTGCCACTACAGAGTTCCCAGCTTACAACCTGTCACAGAGGATCAGACACGCCACTCCTCAGGCACCCAGTCAGCCTAGCCGTCGCCCCGATGTGCCAGAGTCTGCAGCTCAGCAGGACGAGATCATCAGAGGGATTGCAGCCACTGAGGAGGAGGAGCTAGAGGCACAGCAGGGAGCGAGTGAGTACAGTGACAGCTCTGACGATGACTACCAGCCTATACCTCAGATGCCTCCACGCAGACATGATGCAGAGGCCGGTAGCTCCAGTTCTGCTCCACCTGCTCCACAGACAGACCCCGCTCTCATTGCTATTCTTGAGAGGATGCAGCAGGATCAGACACGACAGGCACAGGAGACAGCTACAAACTTCGCACAGTTTCAGGCTCGTCAGGACGAGTTTCAGCGGCAGCAGCAGCTCCTTCAGCACTAGCAGTTACTCATGCAGCAGCAGCTCATGGGATTCATGCAGCATGTAGTGATAGCCATTGGGATTTCACTGTCACAGACTTCGCCCCAGCTTGCACAGCCTCCTACCACTTCGACGACTCCAGCAGTACAGCCCATCGGGCTTCAGAGTCAGGGACAGCCTCCAGCTCAGTTTACTTCACCTCCTGTACAGGTGTCCCAGTGGTTAGCTTCACCTGGTATAGCCCCGCAGTTCACTCCTTATCACACGGGTTTCTCACCAGAGCAGACTTACTCGCTATTCGTGCCTGAGTCGTCAGTCTCCAAGAGTCTTAGAGCATCATTCAGCGAGTTGACCGGCATGCCTACTCCGCCTCACATGCATACTACTGGTCCGTCTACAGCAGCTCCAGCTATCATGACTACTCAGAGGCTCCCCTCGTCTGTCGCCTCGTCAGATCCTACGACAGACATACTTGCAGCTTCACAGGCAGCACTAGCCCTAGCTCAGACCCAGACCGCTTCAGCGACACTTCCTTCTTCAGAGGGTCAGTCAGTTCAGAGCTCAGGGTCAGATGATGATGGCGCCCAGTTCCACCTTGCTCCACGTACTTTAGCGCCCGACTCGTCCGCTGCAGCCCCGCCGATCGACCCTTAGGCTTTGGTGTTTGACGTCAAAGGGGGAGAGGGTTTGAGTATGTAGACTTAGGGGGAGCGAGTTTAGGGGGAGCTAGTTATCTAGTATTAGCTTATTATATACATTTGGAGTTTTATTTGTGTGATACACTATTACTTATGCATTCGTGTGTTTTCTTTCATGCATACTATTATATATACATGTGATAGTGCTATCTACATAATTGTGATATTTGACATGTGTGATCTCTACTTTGCTTTATCTATATGTCATATCACTTGTGGAATGCTCATTTGCTTTTGCTTCCGCGTTTTTACTTCGAAGCAAATGAGCTTTGTTATTTGTACTCATGCTTAATTCATATCCTTTGAGTACATTATGTTGGCTTGGGTCATATAAGCTTGACTAACTCTTTTGTTCTTATTGACAAAAGCTTATATGAACCAAGCCCGTCAAAAACCTCACTCCATAACATACTCGAGGTGGTATTATCATCAATCACCAAAAAGGGGGAGATTGAAAGCATCTAGGCCCCTAGTTGGATTTCGGTGATTAATGTCAATACAAGATTACTATGACTAACGTGTGTTTTGCAGAGGCAATTAAGTTAGGTCATGGTAATGGAGATCGATTGGGCAATCGAGGTTGTCATGCCCCTACGATGGAAATCGTTTCGGTTTTCAAAGGATGGACGACAAGGTTAAGGATAACTAGTTCTAAGTGTCGATTGAAGTTGGAGAGACACTTAGAGTAGTTTAGGACTTTGTTTTTTCCTTTGGCCGTACTATGAAGGGGGGTATGAACGGGTAGGTTGACCTAGTTGAGTCTAGTGAGTTAAGTGTGGTGCACACTTGTTAAAACTAGCTCTAGGTAGCTCCTATGAATGCCTAAGATCCTTTGGAGCAAACTTCATTCACATATGTTCGGAAGTTAGAAGTGAATGGAGGGTCAAATACTGACCGGACGCCGGCTCCGGTGCGACCGGACGCTGGCCGCAGGGTCCGGTCAGTTCATTTGACCGAGAAGATCAAGTCTGGTGTGACCGGACACTGGGAGGTCATGTGACCGGACGCTGAGGGCCAGCGTCCGGTCAACTCCAATAAGGGTCCAGACTTGGAAAAGTGTGACCGGACGTGTTCGGTCAGTGTGACCGGACCCTGAGTATCCTGCGTCCGGTCGTTTACAGTAAGCATCCAAGAGTGACCGGACGCGTCCGGTCGCTACTGACCGGACCCTGACAGCGTCCGGTCATCACTTGAATGCTAGTTCACGGGTTGAACTGACCGGAGCGTCCGGTCATCACGACTGGAGCGTCCGGTCATCCCGCAGAAGCTCATAACGGTTCGTTTTTCAGGCTGGCTTATAAATAAAAGCTCCACTCGTGAGTGGAGTATCCTTTGCTCATTCCAACAGCTGAGAAATACGTTTGTGAGTGCCAAGAAGAGCAAGATCCTAGTGAGGTGTTTGTGATTTGAGAATCCAAGAGAGTAGCCTCACTAGCAAATCAAGAGTAGCAAAGTGTGCATCCATCTTCTCATTAGGCTTCGCGTGGTCAAGTGAGAGTTCGTGCTTGTTACTCTTGGTGATCGCCATCACCTAGATGGCTTGGTGGTGATTGGGAGTTTGGTGTTCACCCGGCGGAGCTTGTGGGTGACCCAACTCAAGTTGTGAGCGGCTTTGGGTGATTCGCCGCGACGGAGTGTCGAAGAATCAACCCGTAGAGAGCACTTGATCCTTGCGTGGATCAAGGGGGAGCTACACCCTTGCGCGGGTGCTCCAACGAGGACTAGTGGGGAGTGGCGACTCTCCGATACCTCGGCAAAACATCACCGCGTTCCTCTCTCTCTCTACTTACTTTGAGCTCTTACTTTGAGTATTTACTTTGAGCAATTCAATACTTGTTTTACATCCATAGAATTGCTTGCTAGAGTAAGTTTAGAACATAGGTTGAGAGATTGTTGTGCATTAGTTTGATATAAACACTTTTCTAGGCACAAGGGGTTAATTGGGCTATCCGTAGGATTTGATTATTGCAAGTGAATTTAGAATTAGCCCAATTCACCCCCCCTCTTGGGCATCTTGATCCTTTCACTTATTATAATCATAAATACTCCCTCCATACTGCTAAAGGAGGTCGTTCTGGGCTCAGTTTGAAATCAAGCAAAAGAAGTCATTTTGGCTTCGAGGGAGAAAAGTGGACGCCGGTACCCCTCTGCTTTGGCTCCCGTGTCCACGTTAATAGCGCATGCGCCGCTGCATGCCGCGATTCTAGGAACCTTGACTTAGCGCCTATTGCTTCGCCTCCTGCATGCTGCTATTAATCGCCCTAGCAGTTCCATGGATGCGGCGGACTCGACGCCGGATCAGTTCGCCCCGGACTCCGTGGCCGCGGACTCGGAGATGATGGAGGAGGTTGCGGACTCCATGGCCGCGGACTCAGAGGAGATCGTTCCTGAGTCGGAGGAGATGATCGTCGCGCCGGAGTCGCAGCAGTTCGTCGTGCCGGAGTCCCAGCAGTTCGTCGCGCCGGAGTCGCAGCAGTTCATCTCGCCGGAGTCGGAGGAGATGATCGTCGCGCCGGAGTCGCAGCAGTTCGTCGTGCCGGAGTCCCAGCAGTTCGTCGCGCCGGAGTCGCAGCAGTTCATCTCGCCAGAGTCGGAGGAGATCGTCTCGCCGGAAAAGAAGTTACCAGCTTGATTTTGTATGTAGTCGAAATCAACAGCACCGAACTCATCTACTGGTAAGTTCAAATCAAGTACTGTAAAAAAAATGAAACAAATGATGAGAACCAAAAATAATCTGAACAACGGAAGGATACAACTAAGTGATGCATTACCTCCGTGGTGATCTTCTGGCTCGTCGAGATTTAAAACGTCGTTGGCGTCATCGTCTAGTTGCTCGTCCAAATGAAGCACGGCGTCGGCGTCGATGTCGGCGTCGGCGGGCTCGTTGAAATCAAACACGACGTCGACGGCGGGATCGACGGGCTCGTTGAGATCAAACATGTTGCCTTCATCATCTTGGGATGCCAGCAAGTTGAGATCGAACCTAGGAATATAATCCGACATTTGTAGCTGAACTAGCTAGCAGCATAAACAGGAACACAAGGAGACGAACAGAACGCTCGTTTGGAGAGAAAAAGACTATTTATAGAGTGGCAAAGGCTAGCAGCACCAGGCGCTTGATCGATGAAAATTGAAATAAAAAAGCGGCAGCAGTCGGCGCGCAAGGCAGCAGCAGCGAAAACACGGAAAAAATCGACCAAAACCGGCAGCAGTCACGCGCGCAAGCATCAGCAGCGAAAACACGGCCAAAAATGCCACGGGTGGCCAAAACGCGCGCGTGAACCCAGCCCTCCATGCTGCCATGCAAAATAAGCCAACAAAAATAGTCCCTGGTTCGAGGAGTCGAACCAACGATCTCCTGCATCGGGATGCAGAGGCATAGCCGCTCGGGCTACTCATCACTTCTGTACAGGAGGCAACCGCACCGCTATTTAATAGGGGCAGACATGGAAAAATACCCCCTATTTAATCACTCTTTGGCACTCCTTGGTATGCGCAATCATGTCCTAAACGACTTCTAATACCAGTATGGAGGGAGTATTAAGATTTCATATATTTCAAAAATAAATTTATTGATTTACTGTTTTTTAGATGGGGTGAGTATTTTTGTACCTTTTTCTTTTTTTAGATAAATTTTGTACCTTTTCTTTTACGTGCTTGCTAGCGCGCGGACGTCTGGACGCCTGCACATGCAGACCGTTTTCCACACCGTCTTGCGTGCCCACGTGGGGCCGTGTCGCCCTGAATGTTACCAGCAGTGAGAAGACGGGGAGGAGGGGGGGGGATGCTCAGCCCGGCGCCGAGAGGAGGAGGAGCCACCGAGGCGAGGCAATAGAAAGCGAGGAGGCAGATGCAACATCCGATCTACTTTTAAAACATCCAGATGCAACACATACAATATACGTCTGAAAAGGCAGATGAAACACTTGAAACATTCATTTGAAACACTTGCAAAAGCACCTGAAAACACTTAAAACCATTATAAAACATACACAACATCCAGAAAAAACGCTTGCAACATATCTGTGAAATATATGCAACATCCAAATAACAACACTTGTAACATACGTCTGGAAAACGGGTGAAACATTGGGAAGAGAAGCTTGCAACATACGTGTACAATCATTGCAACATATGCAACATCCTGACACTTCATACATACACTTGCAACATGTGCTTCTTCCTGTTGTGGTGTCTTCGGCCGATCGCAGGAGACATTGTCCCAGCCGGCAACGACCTTCTCCTGGTGACGTGGTGCACGCCGTGGTGTCACGACGGGCGAGCATAGAGTGGGGCGCGGCGGGGGATCCCGCAACGATGGCCGCGATAGGCGAGGCGAAGAGGGGCAGTGCGGCGTAGGATGGGGGCGCGCGGGGAGATGGCTACCGCGGCGATGCAGAGGGGGCGGGCGGACGGCCGCACGTCGCATAAAAAGCACGCAACGAGCGAGTAAGCCGAGAGAGATTTTTCGGAGAGACATGAGAGACACGTATACAGGCTTGTTGGACTAGTAGTGTAGACGTTTAGTCGGACGGACGCCCGCCCCTGTTGCAAAAGAGGCCAGCCATTTTGATCAGCGTTAAATTCGTCATGGTGCCCACGTGCCGCGGCCCTGGTACTAACTGGGCCTATGTAAGTGTTTGCAGAAGCGTCCCTGGGCTGGGCCGATCTCTGGCGGTGCACTGTGCCTCTGCGACACTGCTCCACCTACTAGGCCGCAACACGGAACGTAACCAGCTGCTACGTCGAGCAGGGCTGTTTTTTTATTCCCTCTCCAATTCTCCAGACCACTCAGCAAACGTTCCAATGTGGAGATGGAAATTCACGAGACACAGGACACTGAGCCGAGCCACACGACGGCGCGGACGATTGGCATGGAAATGGACATCCATTGGTGGCGCCGGCCGTTAGGGCCTTTTCCGTCAAACCGGCACCAAAAGTGCTGTGCCACACCATCACTGTTTGGATGGCGGGATTTTTTTTTTCCTACGTTTTTTCTATACTGATTCTTGTGAAATTCGTGTGGACCCCAAACGTTACGGGCACATCCCACTGACAAACCGGGCCCACAAGCTGCTGATGCCCATCCATCCGCCAACAACTCTCGTTCCGGTCGCCGTCGCGACTCACGCCGCCTCCTCGCTACCCGCTACACTACTACCACGGCACCTCCCATGAGATGAGAGCCGCAGCCGCAGCCACAGCCACAGCCACAGCCGCCGCGCTCCTCGCCCCGGGTGTAAAGCTCTGCGCCGGACGCGCGCGCGTCTCCTTCTCCTCCTCCTCCCGCCTCCCACTCCGCCGCGTCGCCGCCATGGCCTCCGCCCCCAACTCCTCCTTCCGCCCGGAGGAGGCGCGCTCCCCTCCCGCCCTCGAGCTTCCGACCCCGCCGCTCTCCAAGGTGACGCCCTTCCGATTCGGATTCCTTCGGGCTTGGCTTCTGACGCAGGTCGGGGCTTTGATCTGACCTCGGGGCGAGTTTTCTTCTGTGAGCGCAGTTCAAGGTGGCGCTGTGCCAGCTCTCGGTGACGGCGGACAAGAGTCGCAACATCGCGCACGCGCGCGCGGCCATCGAGAAGGCGGCCTCCGACGGCGCCAAGCTCGTGCTCCTCCCCGTGAGTCTCTGATAACAGGCCTTATGTTACCATCTGTTCTTCTGGTATTGATGCCGGGTTGAAATCAAAGCGGAACGGTATTTCGGTTGGTAGTGATCGCGTTGTTGTTTAATCATTTGACGGTTGTTCATGGGTGCGTCCCTTGTCGACAGTGTTAGGTACACTAATTGAAGGCTACTCTCGTCCTCTGGCAGAGGAGTGCGTCATTGGACATGGGGTAGTGTTCACTGGGCTATTTCCATGAAATGCTACATAACCAAGCTAGCTATTCCCGTGGGAAGATTATTGATGACAGTATGACACCAAGATCACAAACCTTTTTTTTTAGCTAAAAGCGTAAAATTCACTATGGAAATGATTCAAAGCTAATTTTCAGGATTAGGCTGTGGTAGCATAATTCCTCTTTCAGGTTTGGACACGACTGAAGTGTTTTACTCAACAGACAGGCCTTTAGGTTTAGTCAATAGTAAATTTCTCACCTTGTTCATTGTAAATTTGCACATATATGCATATTCTCTTATAAGGCCATGCTTCAGAAATGTTAGCTTTGCTTATGTTGCTTCTTGCATTGACCTGTAGTTATTTTTTTTATGCCTGTAGGAGATATGGAATGGTCCGTATTCAAATGACAGCTTTCCAGAGTACGCCGAGGACATTGAAGCTGGCGGAGATGCAGCCCCTTCATTTTCAATGATGTCGGAGGTTGCTCACAGCTTACAAATTACTCTTGTTGGTGGGTCCATAGCTGAACGTTCTGGCAACAACTTATACAATACATGCTGTGTCTTTGGTTCAGATGGCCAGCTTAAGGGTAAACATAGAAAGGTATGTTCAAACTTCTAGTAGCTGGAGTACAGTTTTCTATTTTTATTTGCTAAAATTAGATTTGATGAGAAGCTATGGTTTACTGTATGGACATTATCATGAGAAAATTGTATATACCAAATTAATGTTGGCACTATCCTATCCCCCATCATACCAGCTCCCAACAGTACCTCAATGAGTTCAGCTCCAACGTGAGCACAGAACATGCCGCAGTGCTGACAGATGCATATTAGATCATGTCCGTGGCATTTATGCCTTCTTTTACTTTGAGTGTGATCAATAGAGTAGCAAGTTTGATCACATTGTGGACGACACTGAAATTCCGGTTCTGATTTGCTTGCTCCTGTCATATTTATGCCCTCGTTTCCTTTCATTGTGCTCTATGAGTAGTAAGTTTAGTTCATTCCTGGTGCTTTCTGACAATGAAAATTTGTGCACCTGCAGATCCATCTTTTCGACATTGACATTCCAGGAAAGATCACTTTCAAGGAATCAAAGACTCTTACTGCTGGGCAGAGCCCTACTGTTGTAGACACAGGTTTGTCCAATTAATCTGCTGTCTACAGCTAATGAAGCATGTAGGATAAGAGAATATCAGGCCATCCATTTTTTTATTGCAAGCCTAATATTTGGCTATCCATGTATCTCTAATTTTGAAGGGCAGGCCTGGTGCAGTGGTGAGAGCTGTCTCACTGAGTCACCAGGTCGCGGGTTCGAAGCAGCCTCTCCGCAGATTTTGCGGGGGGAAGGCTTGCCTCAGTTTTTCCCTTCCCCAGACCCCACTCATGTGGGAGCCTCCGGCACTGGGTCTGCCCTTTTATGTATCTCTAATTTTGAGTTTAGGTCATTTGAATTGGGTCTTACAATGTGAGTTTGATGACTGGGATAGTTACATTCAAGCTATAGCTTTCTATATACTATGTTAGTGTTACTTAGTTTTATGATGCCTTTTGTTTGTGTTGCTTAAGTCTTGCTTATATTCTAATGGCATTGTTGATTTCTTTTTCAGATGTCGGGCGCATTGGTATTGGTATATGCTATGACATCCGTTTCCAGGAATTAGCAATGTTGTATGCTGCAAGAGGTACGAGTTCCTCATGTTTGTTTTTCAGTGTAGTGGTCTCTATTAAGCTGTAACTTGATGAAGTAAAGTATTATACTTCTTAAAGACGCTGTAGTATGTGCCGTATTTGGACCATGTCATCTTCTGACCTACTCGACATGTAAAATGGATAGACACTTAGTCTCAGATTCTTTTCTGTTTGATTAAATTTTTCAGATTTTCAGTTATACTAACAATTGTGAACACATACTTACAGCTTACTACTACTATTTTCTGTTAATTTGAAAAATATTGAAACTGACGAAACAGACTAAGCTCATTTCACTAACTGCAGGTGCTCATTTGTTGTGCTATCCTGGTGCATTCAACATGACTACTGGACCACTACACTGGGAGTTGCTGCAAAGGGCGAGGTAATAAATGACTTTGAACCTCAAGTTATGGTAATTATGCAAGGGAAATATAGCAAGATGAACTGCTCGCTACTTTTATTTGTGCTAGTTAGCATATATCTAAAAAAAGTTCAAAACTAGTCAAAACCTCGATCAGAACTCCTCATAATTCTTGGGAGGTAATTTTATATCTGAAATGTCTTCACTACTTTTCTTTCCCCTGTACTAATGACATCATTTCTCCAATGCCAGGGCTGCAGACAACCAGGTATACTGCGCTTCTTTGTGTGCTGGTGTTTCATTTTCCTTGACTTCAACTTTCATTTGGCATTTGTTTTGCCAGTTTTATGCTTTAGAATGTTAATCAACTGTTTGGTGCCAGCTGTTTGTTGCAACATGCGGTCCAGCTCGAGATACCAGTGCAGGTTATGTTGCTTGGGGACACTCCACTCTTGTTGGACCTGTAAGTTGACCTGAGATTTCCATTTACTGCCCTTTAGTTCTGCCAGTAACACTACTTATCTAGCTTCCAGACTAAGACTGCACCACCACAAAGCTACTTTTGTTTCTGATAAAACCTCTTGTGATTTTTTGCCAACAATCTGAAAGCTGTACGCTAGTAAAGATATGTCACACCATAACTAACCATTTGCATACTGCTAGTTTGGAGAGGTGATTGCAACAACTGAGCATGAGGAGGTGACTGTAATAGCAGATATTGACTATTCACTGATTGAGCAGAGGAGGTAAGCAGAGTGAAATTCTAGGCTTCCAGTATAGTCTTATATATCTTCACCTTTGGTTGAATGGGGTCATGCAAATCTTCTCCAGGCAATTTCTTCCTCTGCAACACCAACGCCGTGGCGATCTCTATCAGCTGGTAGATGTCCAGAGGCTGGGTTCTCAGTAGCGAGCCTGGATGCAGCTGTGAGCCTGTGACGAAGCAGAAGAGCAGTTGACTCTGCAGGCTTGCTCCTACTACTTCGTTCATGAGATGCATGTCCATGCCCTGTCTACTGTCTAGAGATCGATCAACCTGATGTGTGAAGGTGGAGAGGACGGAGTAAGGCGGCTATAGTTTGTACCTTCAGTGTAAGTGTCTCAAGTTGCCAAATAAATTGATTACTTGAACGTACGAAGAAAACCTCTCTCCATGAAACAAAGATAAACGAAGGATTTGCTCGGATTTCCCTTTGGGCCCTACCAGTTTGAAGTTTGAACTAGCTTGTGCGCGACCTGGAGCTGATGTGGCAATGGATCCTCCCATTTGTTTGGCCATCAGCACTTCAGCAGCCACAGTACTAGAGTAAACCTGCGAACTATTCCTACCGTTCTAAATTGTAGATCTTCGCGCCATTGCTGAATCGATATCTATCGTTTCAGACTCACCAGAACATAGATTTAGTTTGCAATTTCTTGAGCATGTACCTATCTTCCACCAAACTGACCATCTCTCTTTCGGAGTTGCTCATATCCCATAAAGTTGAGTGTGAGTGTATACTGCCTATTCGGAAAAGAGAGAGCATTACTGTACTAGCGTATTCCTATAAAACTCTCTCTACTCCCATAAAAACTTTTATTATCTCTCTTCTTCGATAAGACGTCACTATGAAACTCCCGTAAAACCCAATTGAGACTGGACTAATGCTGGCCAGTACCTTCGCCGTCGTCGCATGGGCCTCCTCTGTCCTCTCACCAGCATCTTAAATTGCATGGGCTTGGGCTGTCACTTCCCGTCAGGACTCAGGAGGCTGGCTAATGGCCCTACGATGCGGATTTATTATCCTCAGCCGCTCTTGTGTTGTGCGAGGCAGTGATGGTTCTGGTCGGTAAACGTAGATGACGACGATGGACAGACACAAACCGCATGCACGGATCCGTGCACGTCCTCTTGTATTTTTCGGGGTGGTTTCGGTTTATAAAAAATGTAAACAAAAAATTATAAAACGAAATAATGGATTATGGCAGATTATAACACATGCATGCGAAAATGTACACGTGGGCCACATGGCGAGCAGAATGGTCTGTAAGGTTGAGGCTAACCAACCATTCATTTATCCGACGACCTAACATCTCACAGCCTGTTTCGTGAAGAAGTACTGCTGGCTGGTTTGTGAGAGAAAAATATTGTTCCAGCTAGAAATTTACGATCGTTTACGACGAGCCACAGCCAAACGAAAGCTGTCAATTATGCACTCGTGGTCATGCTCATTGGTAGTTGAGTTGCCTCATTGACCTTGGTAGCCTCGGCCGCCACCAGGGTAGCCAGAATTGCCACCACCCGGGTATGGCGGTGCGTTGGGGTTGCCTCCTCGGTAGCCAGGTGGGCCACCTTGGTAGCCAGGGTTACCACCTTGGTAGGCCGGCCCTGGGTTCCCTTGGTAACCTTGATTACCACCTTGATACCCCGGAGCACCACCTTGCTGGTAGTGAGGAGCACCACCTTGCTGGTAGTAGCCAGCCTGTGGGTTTGGCATTTGGGGCTGATAGTTCGGTTGGCCACCACCAGCAAGCGGTGGCGGCGGCGACGGAGGCATGTTGCCCTGACCATGGTGAGGTGGCATCTGGTTCTGGCCAGGTGGAGGTGGGGGGCCATTGAAACCCTGAGCAGGAGGCCCATCTCTGTTCTGGTACCTCTGCATGTTCTCCCTTCTCTCAAAGTTCGTTGACCTGTTCCGGTAGTTCTGCATGTTCTCCCTTCTCTCAAAGTTCCTTGACCTGTCGTTGCGGGGCCTATCATTGCGCCGGTTTCTTTCATTGGCACGGGCATGGTTTCTGACCCACTCCTCATGGTATTTAGGATCATAAGGAAGAGCTTCCCCATTTATGAAGGGTTCTCCTGAAACAGGAAGTTGAAGGTATAAAAAACTTCTGGATAATCAGTTGTCCAAACATGGGTGGACATAAACTATGGCCACCCACATTTCAGTTCAATTCAATTAAAATAAAAATCTGAAATAGCTTGTAAAGACATACATGCATAGTTGATCGAACAAATGGCGTGTCATACTGTCATGTCAGGTGAACTGCTATCACAAGTTAGAGGTTCTTAAACCTGTATTGGTGTTATTGGTGTTTTTCGAGACGACACAAAGAACACATACGAGATGCAAACAATATTAACATTATATCGCCTTAGATGATTTGACAAAGCACTTCATAATACGTTACCCTGAGGACAGTGATATCCTTACATCACAAGCCTAGAGAAGAAAACTAGAGGAACAAGGGCAGAAAAAAATAGGCGAGTCAATTAAGTAGAGGAGCAAAATTTCATAGACCAGTTGTTTGGACACTAGCAAATAACTTAAGACATTCACATATGATATAAAATAATGAAGATTTAAATTACTCAAGTTTAAAATTCAGATGTTGTACATTGCGTACGACAAGCAAGAAAGACATAACAGTGTCAACAAACAACAAAGAGAATGTGAAAAAGGCAATTCGAAGAATAATGAAAAGGATTTTTGTACATGACCCTCAAAATGCAAATATATACTTTTGACCTTAGAATGCTAACAGGTCTGTTTTTTTTTAATTTTGTATTTCAATTTCAATTGTATTTTAATAAGTAAAATAAGTCAGTTAATTCATTAAGGCTATCCATGCATATACTTGGATAGGAAATGTGTTATCAGTACCTCCATAGTCCTTAGTTTTCACATGCAAGTATGAATCAGGAAGAACCCAGCGGACCTTGGGCACCTCTGCAAATGATTAAGAGGCATTAGACTCCAAGGACAAACATTTATGGTATTCAACAATGAATTACTTCTTACTGTTATAGTACTTAATGAGATCATAAATACCTTTCAGTCTGTAAGAAAGTTCCTCAGGTACAAGGGCACCAAAAGCGAAGTAATGACGGGTCGATACAGAGTATATCTTTTGCCTAGCTTCTTCCTCACTGAAACAAGGAGTTGGGTTTTGATGCAGGCCCTTGCAGAGACAAAATGGGCAAAAAGAATTGCATTCTATGAACTAAAACTTGCACAAATATATCAACACTCTAAAGCTCTAATGTCCTAGACGCACAAAAGAACCATAACTGGATCAAATCAAAGAACAAATCTGAAAATATCACAGCAGCAGATCAGTTTGTGGCTTGGGCCCTTTTTTGGATCCATTGGTGCCAATAGTTAGCAGCTAGCAGAGGGAAGGCAGCTAGTAGTTTTTTATTAGCAGGACTAGTAGTTAACCTTTTAATTGAGCCCCGTTTGGATCCTCCATCTAATAGTTAATACTCCCTGTAAAGTAATCTGCTGCTCTCTCTCTCTTTACGCGTGGCAGGGGCAGACGCCGAAAGGCTCCCCTGCCGCGCTGTAGCCACAACAGGGGCAGTTGACAGAGTCAGCCCTGCTGTCACATCTAGTCACTATAGCAGCATGACAGCCTGACATGTCTGTGTACTAGGATTAAATGGATAGAGTTGTATATATAGCTTCTCACTGCAACTCAGTAAAGACAGTTCAGTTTGCCACATCCAGAAGTAGAGCTTTCGGCCAACGCTGGGCTTGTGCGATGTGTATGTGAGCTGTTCTCAATATCTTCTTCTACCTCTAGCCATAGTGAGTGAGTGTGCTGGTAAGCTTACTGCTTACCTGTGCATGGCAGCGAGGGACCAACAAGTGGTATCGGAGCCGTACAAGCACCGTCGTCAGATTAACCGCTGGCGATGACGAACGGTTTGGAGATAGGCGACAGCAGCGGCGCTGCTGTGGCTGCCCAGCCATGACAGAAGGTCGTCGTGCGCACGGTGCGGGAGGTCAGCGGCACCAGTTGGCCGACGCTGACTCGCACCAACTATGGCGAGTGGGCAGGGACCATGAAGCAAGCTCAGAGCCCGACGGCTCTAGAATACCATTGACAAGGGAACCGACAACGAAGAAGACGACATGTCAGCATTGGAGGGCATCCTCGCTGCTGTGCCGGCGGAGTACAGGGAGCCGTTTGGGCGAAGAACTCTGCTAAGAAGGCATGGGAGGCCATTGTTGCGATGCGCGTCGGCTCCGACCACGCAAAGAAGGCGACTGCCCAGCTGCTGAAGCAGGAGTACGCCAACCTCAAGTTCAAGGATGGTGAGTCGGTGGAGGACTTCTCCCTCCGCCTGCAGTCACTCATCAACAAGCTGAGGAGCCACGGTGTCACCATTGATGAAGAAGAGGCGGTCTTCAATTACCTCCACTCCGTGCTGGCAAAGTATATCCAGATCGTTCTCTCCATAGAGACGATGTTGTACTTGTCCACCCTCACCATTGAGGATGCGGCAGGCCATCTGTGGACGGTGGACGAGCGCCTAGAGCAGGTGACAGCAACGACGGACAGCGGTAAGCTGCTGCTGACAGAGGAGGAGTGGGCTGCTCGGATGAAGGTAAAGAAGTCTAAGGAAGTTTCCTCTAGCCGCGGTGGTGATGGCAAGCGACGCGGCAAGGTTTCTTCAGAGAAGAAGAAAAAGGTCGACCCCAACGCCTGCCGGTGCTGCAGGAAGACAGGCCATTGGGCAAAGGAGTGCCCAAATCGCAAGCAGGAGAAGAAGGCTGAGGCTCATCTGGCGTAGGCTGATGATGATGATGAAGCCACTCTCCTGATGGCGATGTTATGTGCTCTGCACGACGTTGAGGCCAAGGAGAAAGGAGAGGTGATAGCGGTGGAAGGACACGAGAAGGCTCTAAAGGCTGGAGAGGGGGTGCTGAGCACCTCAGCAGCAGAGCCGACTACTCCAGAGGGGGTGCTGAGCACTCCAGGAGTGGAGTCGACCACTCCAGAGGAGGTGTCGAGCACTCCAACAGCGGAGCAGACCCCTGCAGCAGCAGAGCCGACAACGGTTAAGGCTCTGAAGGCTGTCAACCTCGTTGAACCACGCGCCCAAGTCCACCTCACGAGCAGACCCTTTAGATGGCCAAGCTGTGTGGCTGCGCCGGCTGCTGAGCGAGCTAACCGGTGTGGAAGCTCACCCAGCTCGCCCACCAGCACTAATGGTGGACAACCAGCCCACCCTCACCCTCACGAAGAATCCGGTTCTTCACGACCGAAGCAAGCACATCGACGCCAAGTTCCACTTCCTTAGGGACTGTGTCGATGGAGGGCAGATCGTCATCAAGTTCGTCAAAACTGGCCAGCAACTCACGGACGTCCTCACCAAGCCGCTCGACCGTCTTCGGTTCACGGAGCTGAAGAAGATGATCGACACGGTTGATGTTCTAGGGTTAGCAGCAGGATTAGGGGAAGAATTATAAAGTAATCTGTCGCTCTCCCTCTGTACGCACGGCAGGGGCAGGCGCAGAAAGAGCTCCCCTGCTGCTACACTGTAGCCGCTGCAGGGACAGGCGTCTAAAGGCTCCCCTGCCGTGCTGTAGCCACAGCAGGGGCAAGCGCCAAAGTCAGCTCTGTTGTCACATGTAGCCACTGAAGCATCATGGTAGCCTGATATGTCTGTATACTAGGATTAGATAGGTAGATTTATATATATATAACTTTCCACTGTAACTCAGTAAAGACAGTTTAATTTGCCACCTCCAGAAGTAGAGCTTTCGGCCAACACTGGGCCTATGCGGTATGTGTGAGCTGTTCTCAATATCTTTTTCTATCTCTAGTCATAATAAATAAGTGTGCTTACCTGTGGAGAGCAGCTAGGCAACAACACTCCCTACGTTCCTATATACGCGGCGTGGAAGCATTTTTTTTTTATTTGACCACAATAGGAGGCGGACTGGAGTATCTAGGAGCCTGGTCATTACTCTGCCGAATTACTACTCAAATTACCAAGCAACGCATGCTGCATGCATGCATGGGCCAGAACTGAAGCGACGCCTCACTACTGGAGAGCCAAAATTCCCTGACGGTGTACGGACCGTCAGGGAAATGTAAAACACCGTCAAGGAAATCTAAAAGTAAATTCCCTGACGGTGAACCGCCAGGGAATAACCGTCAGGGCTGGCTCGACAGGGATGATGTTATTTCCCTGACGGTGTACCGTCAGGAAAATACGATTTTATTTTCCTGCCGGTGGATAACCCACAGGTTAATTTCGAAACCGTCAAGAAAAATCTCTTTTCTCTGACGGTAGAAACCGTCAAAAAAAAATGGATTACCGACAAGGAAATAAAATTCCTTGGCGGTGCAAAACCGACAAGCTATTATATCATTTACCCTGACGGTCTGCACACCGTAAAAAAATCGTTTTTTCCTGCCGGTGCCTGTTTTCCCTGTCGATTTCTTCCCATCAGGGGAATATATTTTTCCTTGTCGGTGGTGATTTCCCTGTCGAAAGAGGACCATCAGGAAAATTCTTTTCCCTGTCGGTGTTAAACCACCAGGAAAAATCACACCGACAGGAAAAAACTGACATACTGTTTTCCATATAATTTAAAACAGATATATTGAATATAATATACACTGAACCATGGAGACATATACCAAGATAAATACAATACACCATCATATATATATAGATTAGTCTAGCATAAATTCATTACATACATAGATGTCTTGTTTGCATCAACATTGGTAAATACATGAGATGTCCAAATATTTAGCACCCATCTACCCAAAATAACTTCTCCAAACATTTGGCATCAACATAACTCCCTTCCACCACCGGTACTAGCTAAAGATCAGTACTAGCCCAACAACCACACCACTAGTACTGACCTAAGTGTATGCAGAGGCAAACACTTCAAAAGAATACGAGCTAAAGGTTAGTACTAGCTCAACATCCATGCCACTAAGAACTAGCTGAAGGTTAGTACCAACCAAATTGTATGCAGGGGCAAACACTTCAAAAGAACAGGCTACACAGCCATTCAGTCTTCAGTGAGATCAGCACCAGCACCTGCACATGTGGCTTCATTATGATAGTTCCTGGTTTCTAATGCAGCTCTACTTCCACCATGGAGTCTCTCATTTGCTGCAACATCGTCATTAGTCGATTCGGAACCCACATGAGATGATCCAGTCACCGGCTGCATGTGAAAAAGTAAAAGATTATTAGTCACCGGGCTGCATGTGTTTCAGTCAATATGAGTACAAGGCTAAAACATGTTCAGCTAAAAACAAAAGTTGTTTTCAGCTAAGAATGTTCAGCTAAGATGTTCAGCTAAAAACAAAAGATGTTCACCTAAGAATGTGTTACTGACCAAGGTATACATGTTCAGTTAAGAATAGTTTACTAATTATTTTAATACCACTAGTCTAGAATCAGTTCAGCTAACAGAAATTGTGGTACCCTATTTGCATAACATACTAATTCTTCCCAGTTCTTCAAAACCGAAAAAGTGTGAATTTCTACCTTACCACCAGATGTGAACATTGGAATCTCAGTGTAACATGATTATGTGATTCTGTGCAACTAAAGTCCATAGCTACAAAAGAATCAACATGAGGCCACTTCCTCACTGGTGCACTGGGTACTGCCATGCTGAATACCAAAAAGCTCTAGTTAGACTAACTGATAGGAGCCAAATGCCTAAATTGAATGCCATACAAAGAAGAGTAAAATTCCCTTCACTTTGTTTATTTTCCATCTATGATTTATAGCTAATAGAATATTTTTTATATACTCACAGTTGGTTGTGTTGTTGATAGAATGCTTAGTGCTTCCTCTGGAACTTCCTCGCCCACGCGCCGATAAAGTCGCTGCACACGAATATGTACCACGTTAATGTGAACAAATGTTGTTCGAAACAACAAATCTTAGATTCAGATATTTGCACATACCACTATCAAGCCTAGTGCCATTTTGCCTACATTGTCCTTTTCCTGTTGTAGCCTTGTGTTTTCAGAGCGTAGATGTGCAACTTCTCGTGCCATGCTTTGCATAGAAACTGAATTTGATGGACGGATATTGTTTTCCTTCGCGGCTGCCCTGATATCAGCTGCCCTAACAGCACCATTTGCAATGGCAAATCGTCCATGGGGCGTGCCACCAGAGAGGTCATACAAGACCTTGCCATTCAATTCTTGCTCATGCACTTGCTGGCTTTCCTCTTCCACATCCCCTTCCCCTTCCATGTGCTCATGCTCTCCATCCACTTCATCTGGATGTGCAACCCTCCTAACAGCTGACATATAGTCATCCTAGAAACAATGTTCATACATAAAGTAGTCACTTGCACCATAAAAGAAGAATCTAAAAAGTAAATGGTTTCCATATATCAAAGTAGAGCGTGCTTACAATCAGCTTTTGTGCTTTCTGACAATGAATTGGACCACTACTGCCAGTGCTATCCACACTTTTGAAACCAGAATGCATCACAGCAAATGTGTTCATAAATGTTGCCTTTGCTGGACCAAAGTTCTTTCCCTATAAGATAGAATAGGTTTTCAATGTAAACATCAGCAAAGAAATAGAAAAACTACTAATCTGTACTTGTTTAGAACATGCAGATTTGCTAGTAATCTTCAGCCATATGTCATATTGGTTGTTTTCGTATTGGACGAGATTACCTTGTGCTAAAAAAAATAATTTGTCTGTTTGTCCATATTGGCTGTTTGTTACATTCTGAGGTTTCTCTTATCACTTTTCTGTCAGATATAGCACTTATAATTCAAATAGTAGTCTTTATAGATTCTTACGAGTAAGAAGACACTCATTAGCAAGGGTATCATACCAGAACTTGTTGTGTCTCCGTGAATGGCCTCGAACCTCCATGATTTTGAGCAATATCTTGTGATTTGAAGCGACATTCCTGTGCTCTCGCTCGTTTTAGCTTGAAATCATCAGTGCACCAATAAGCACACAGCCTAGGCCACACCTCGTCACTGCACCACTTCAGCCTACCAGCCAAGTATTGTTCATACTGCAGCTGTATCGGGCGAGCATGTGCATCATCAATTGTTTCAAGTGTATTGGGATCCCTGTAGTACTCCTTCACACAATCCACACGGGATTGATACAACAGGTCCTTAACTCTTTTCTTCAAATATTTTTCAAGAACACGATCAGCCTCTGCTTGGTCATCTATACTGACTTCAAACAAGCGCTGCATGTGTACAAGACAAGCTAGATCAACAAAAGCAACTTATCTGTGCATGTTATACTCCTAACTTGAAAAATTATGTGTTGCTTACCCAAAATTCAGAAAGCACACGATCTGCACTTGACACTCCCGTTTGATTCGCAGGATCTAGAAAAAAATAATCTGCCCACTCCAGTGCTGCACGCTTCCTAATGAGTGCCCCATTCTCATCTCTGTCCTCAACCAACACAGTAGGGTATTCTCTCTTAAGAACGACTCCAACTTGAGTCGTGTATTTGTAAGGGGGATCCTTGTTCTCATAGTCAACATAGCTAAACTGCCTGCAGTCATACATATTTGTTTTATTGAGGTGTTCATATATTTATAATAACAATGAATCATCAATTAGTAATGTACTCACTCGTCACCACTTGGTTTAAGAAGCACCTTGGTACCAGGCTTAGGTAGTGCTAATTCTGTCACGCGCCCTGGCTTCCTTCCTCTTTTTTTAGGTGGCTCTTCTCGGGCAAGAGCACCTCTGGTCCTTTGGGTGGCATCACTAGCAGAGGACTGTACCAGTACCATGAGATGCACTGCCATGGGAGCCACGATTGCTAGTAGCACGATTGGTTGGAACATGACGAATGGCACGAGTCATCTGCACAAAAAGTAGAGTCCACAAAAAGTAAATTAGCATAGGAATTAAATAGCCAGGACAAAAGTTAAGTCTGCATAAAAGGTAAATGGATGCAATGAATAACCAGCAAGTAAAAAAACAACAAATATAAGTTTAGAAGGTGAACAACAAGCTAAAATTATATAGTCCACACAAGTAATAATAGTAGATTGAAAAGTTTTGGTTGTCAGACAACCAACTGCATTACATCACATTAATTTTACTAGGACTATATATTGGAACAACAAGTTTTTTCCAAATTGCAGTTTATGACTAGATCAGAAATCATTTGGATCATAAGTCTCCTCAGCCTCTTCATCCATTGGTTCCTCCTCTTCTTCTGTGCTTTCATACTCTTCCTCAATATCTTCTTCATCATATCCTTCATCTTGAACAGCAGCCTTCTCTATTGTTTCCAAGTCTTTTGGGTCAGTTATCTCGTCAGAGCCCAATGAGATTATGGTGTCCAATGCATCCCCCAAATCAATAACAAAGGTACCATCCAATCCTTCCTCTTGATAGACATCATGTATTGTGTCTTCAGAACTCATTGACATAGTATTATCGGTATTTCGGGGTACACATCCATGTGGAGCAACCTGATACACAACCCACCATGGTAACAATTCCTTCTTGCATGGGTACGACAGATAGTAAACTTGAGTAACTTGACTAGCCATCACAAATGGGTCAAAACTTTTTAATCTTGCTGCATGCTTGATCTCTACCAACCCTAGGTCTTCTGTGCGCCTCAATCCATTAGGTGTTGGATCAAACCAGCGGCAATAAAACAAAACCAACTCTAGTTTAATACTACCCTCCCATTTTATCTTTATGATATCTTCTATGACACCATAATACTCAAGAGCGTTATCAGATTCATCATATGAAGTAACACAAACACCGGTATTAATGGTTGTTAGCCCTGGTCTTCCTTTCTCATATTTCTCAGACCGAAATCTATATCCATTGATATCATAACACCCATATGAGGTAACTTGAGTGCGAAAACCATAAGACATTTGGCACAGCACATTGTGAATGCTAGCTGATTTTTGGCACTGAAAAAGAACAATTTATATGTTAACTTTGTTTAAGTTTTCTTATAATTTAAAGTAAGCATAATGTGACTTTTTAGAACAAGGGAAGAAGATTACTTTTCTTTTGAACCATTCAAAAAAATTTGGCCCTGATTCCGTGCCACGGCCATGTTTCCAACCATTTAACCTTAAATCACGAAGTTGCTGTTCTGTGGGAGGAAGACGGCTCTTCCACTGCTCCTTCTCAAATTGTCTACATTAACAGATTTATTGTTATCCCTATATGCACAAATTCTACTAAAGAAACCTCAGATTTTTCATGTGTTTTTAGAACTTACATGAAGAAATCTTCCATCTCAGGCATGTTTGTTAATATGTACAGGAAAGCAACCTTGTATTCCTCATTTGAGAGGTCACGGATACCCCTTGGACTAATGCATCGACCCGAGCATTTAAAAATTTCAAGGTCACATGTAGCTTGAAATGTAGATGCACCATCATCATAGCGAGGTATCTTGTTTCTCATTGAAGGAGCAGTGGATTTAAAATACAAGCTAAGGTTATTTGTAACCTCTTCAACTAGGAATGCCTCAACCATGGCAGCTTCAACTCGAGCCTTATTTCTAATTTTCTTCTTAAGTTTTTGGATACACCTATGAAGTAACAACATACCCATGATCAATAAACTAAGGTCCTTTAATTTGGACAGCAGCTTACATAACTTATTTACATAATTACCTCTCATATGGATAGCTCCAACGAGCTAGGACTGGCCCTCCTAACCTTGCCTCATAAGGTAGATGGATGATCAAATGTTGCATAACATTGAAGAAACCAGGAGGGAATATCTTCTCTAATTTGCAAAGAAGCACTGCAACATTTTGTTCCAGAGAACGGACAACATCTTTGCTAAGCTCTTTCGCACACAATTGGCGATAGAAGTAACTAAGCTCAGCCAAAGAGCGCCATACATTGTCAGGCAAGAACCCGCGGAACACAACAGCAAGCAACCGTTCAATAAAAATGTGGTAGTCATGACTTTTTAGGCCTAAAACCCTCTTTTGCTCAAGGTTTACACCACGCCTTATGTTTGCAGCATATGCATCAGGAAACTTTAAATCTTGGATCCATTTGAGAATGGTTGGCTTGTCATCTTTACCAATACAGAATGGACCTCTTGGCCTATCCCACTTCCCATTGTTTCTTTGCACCAAATGGAGCGAAGGACGATTACAAATTTGAGCTAAATCTAGCCTAGCCTTCACATTATCTTTGGTCTTATCTCCTATATCAAAGCATGTGTTCCATATGGCTTCAGCCATATTCTTTTCATTGTGCATCACATCAATATTGTGAGGTAGAAGAAGTTTCTAGGAAATATGGAAGCTGCCTAAAGCAAAGTGCATGTGTCCAATTATGCAATTTTCCATAGGTATCTGAATCACCTACAAATCTATCCAAATGGCATTGCATTTCCTCTCCTGTTAAGATACTAGGAGGCTCCTCAGAAACCCTAGTGTTCTTACGGAATGCATTTGCTTGTTGTCTAAATTCATGATCAACAGGCAGGAACTTCCTGTGGCAATCAAACCAGCAAGCCTTATGACCATTACGTAGTGTAAAACCTTTGCACCCATATCCATATGGGCATGACAATCTACCATGTGTGCTCCATCCAGCAAAGTCACCATATGCCATGAAGTCATGTACAGACCAAAGGTAGGCTGCCCTTAATGTAAATTCTTTCTTTACCGAAGCATCCCAAGAATTAACCCCTACCCATAGGTCCTGAAGTTCATCAACTAAGGGCTGCATTAGAATGTTCAACTTTTTACCAGGGTGCTTTGGACCAGGAAGAACAAGGGAGAGGAAAATATACTCCTGTCTTAAGAGTGTGCCAGGTGGTAAATTTAGTGGGGTCACAAAGACTGGCCAACATGAATAAGGAGCAGCATTTAGATTAAATGGTGTGAAACCATCAGTTGCTACAGCTAGTCGCACATTTCTTCTATCTGATTCAAAGTCAGGGTTGTCTTTATCAAATTTCTGCCAAGCTTCTCCATCACAAGGGTGCACCATTTTACCATTCGTTGAGGGACTAGGTGCATACATTAGTTTGGCTGTTTCGGGGTGTAGAAACAACCTTTGCAGCCTATCTTTGATGGGAAGATAACGCAAAACTTTGCGTGGAATTTTCTTCCCACCATCCTCATATCGATTGGCTTTACAAAAATCACATTTCTCTTTATTCTCATTATCTTTGTAGAAAAGCATGCAATTGTTGTAGCAAACATCAATTTTCACATATGGCATACCAAGACCCTCTAATAGTTTCCTTGATTGGTAGAAGTTGTCAGGTAGCTTAGAATCTGGAGGAAGAAGTTCATGGACAATATCTAAGATGTCATCATATTCTGCAATAGGCATGTTGTATCGTGACTTTACGGCAAGTAATCGAGCAACCGCGGACATGCATGAGTGATTGGTTTTCTCGTGCACCAACTCATCTGCACTAGCGACCATCCTGTAGAAAGCTTTAGCATATGGTGTTGGTTCATCTACTGCAGGTGGATGGGCCCCAGCTAGATCAACTAGCATTTCATCCATATGGTCGGTCTCATCAAAACCCTCTCTATTTACTGCATTGTCAAATTCAGTATGACTAACAGTCCCCTCTCCATGCTCTGTCCATGTTTCATAGCCTTCCTTAAAACCATGCTTACATAGGTGCAATTCTACAGTTTTTCTTGGGTGTCTAAAATAGTTCCGGCACTTGGCACAAGGACACTTGATGGTACCATTTTGAGCTACACCCGGAAATGCAAATGCATGATTCAAGAACACAGTGCTTTGATTAATCCATTCATTAGAAAAGTTACCACGCTGCCAACCACTATACATCCATGAGCGGTTTGACATGTTAATAAGTTCTGTATTGAAAGATTAACATGTTAGATTTCTGTTTAGTATTATTTTAGATCAGAAAATCTACACTGCATGAAAACCACACTGTTTTAGATCAAGAAACAATCAAAGATTTGTTTTTTATTAATATAGAACTAAACTACAGTTGTCCATAAAACGATCTGGGTTCACCATTCTTTAACATTGCTCAAGTGAAGTTCTCGCTGAATTGAATCACAGCCAAATGCCAAAGGAAAATAAATGCAGGCAACATCACAACGAGAAAGGAATATAGATTAACCTTGATTCTGGAACCAGGAAGCTCAGCTCACGGGCCCTTCACCTCCAGCGTGGATCCTGTCTTCTCCAGATCCAGTGTCACCTGCCTTCCGTCGGACCTCCACTGCTCGTGTGTTTCTCGATGGAGCAGCAGATGAGTTCTTGAATGGAGACTGCGGAATCCTGGACTCCTGTTAGTTATCCCAATAATGAAGATCTTAATTGTTAAAAGATCTATCTAACAAGGGTCCAAACTATCAAGTTGTAACAGAAGCTGTACAAAGAAACAGTATGTAATATATGTTCTCCTGCATCCAAGACTCAATAGTCTACGTACATCAATTAGATACGGAACGTGCCTATAATGGAGACTGATTTGTCTCAAATAAAATAACTCTATATTGCCATTAACAGGTGTGATAACTGATACATGCACAGCTCAGTTAACAAGAAGAATCAATCGATCTATAGTGGAAGACAGGAACACACCTGTATGGAGACTGTGGAGGAGCCGAGTGGTGTCCCGAGGAGCCGCGGCGTCCTGTCCGTCTCAAGGGCGGCACTTGGTGTGGAGGAGCCGCAGGGGAGCCATGGCGGCGTGGAGTAGCAAAGAGGCGGACGAAGCGGGGCGGCGTGGTGGAGGGCACAGATGGGGTTGCGGACGGCGTAAGGGAGGCCGACGAGGCGGGGCGGCGTGGGGGAAGTTGGGGGCGGCGGCGTGCGGTAGCTCCGTGGGGAAGATGGGGGCGGCGTGAGAGGGAGACCGCGCCCGCGCGCAGGAGCTCCGTGGGGAAGATGGGGGCGGCGGCGTGGGGGAGGGTGAGCAGGAACGGTCGGCGTGGGGAGGCAGCGCCGGGCGCAGTGGAGAAGAAATTGTTGCGGCGCTTGGGAGAGGTGGGAGTACCGTGCGGTGTGGTGTGGGGAGATAGGGTTTGCCTTTTTCTTTTTTTTCTTTTTTCCCTCTTCTACGACGTTCAGCCACTTTTTTTTAGCATCGGCCACCTGAAGAGCTTGAAGGCAGGGATGCGGGATGGAATTTTTTGGCGGGCCGAAAGCCCGCCTCTCATTCTTTGGAGGGATGGCGGAAACTTCTGGCGGGCCTTTTTCAGCATTTTCGCGCCTTCCAATAATTTCCCTGTGTGTAATTAAAATCACCATCAGGGTAAATTCAAAAACCGACAGAGTAATTATTTACCCTGTCGGTTTCTTAAACACACAGGTTAATACAAATTTCCCTGATGGTTATTCATTTTCCCTGTGTGTTTTATAGTAACCGTCAAAAAAATTGAATTTACCCTGACGGTTTTCTCAATAACCGTCAAAAAAAACCGAAACCGTCAGGGTATTTCGACTTTCCAGTAGTGCCTGCATGCACTAGCGTGCATGAATGACAGATGGCTTCGCGGCCGGCGGCGCGGGTGCTAATCGCGACGCTGTTAATATGAAGCGCGCGTCTTGGTATCTGAAATCAGGCTCTGCACGCCGCATGTATAGGAACAGAGGGAGTAGTACTTAGGTTAGAGAAGCTAATTAATTACTTATCATCAGCTAGGTAATTCATTTTAAGCTATTAGTCGGATAATTAGCTATGGTGCTTAGATTCATTAGTGCTAATTTTAACTTCTAACAATTAGTACTAATGGATCCAAACAATCCCTTACCAAGTACACACCAGACAGATAAACAACTAATGGGCTCTCATAATTTGTAGTCACTAAAAACAAAATAAATTTCTAAAAAATTACATTCACCATAAACCCAATACAGCCCGCACGCAAGAATCAATAATACCAACAGATTCATTCTGAATTTCTGATCAATTAGTAAGATATCCAACCAAACCTAATTCCACTAAATTAAACACTATACACTCTTACGGTCATGCAACACCAGAACACTTTTATCAATCCTAGCAGAAACACACCAACAACAATCCAAGCAGGAACACACCAACAACTAAACAGAGAAATGGATCCAGCCATATATACCTTCCGACGACTTGGGCGAGAGTCTTGATATAGCTATCGATGATCTCGTCGCGCATGATGTCGGGGTTGGAGGCGTCACCAGGTGGCGGCTCCATGACGACGAGCCAGTGCTCAAAGTCGCAACCTTCAAGGAGGATCGTCTCCTTGGGCGGGCGGTTGCTCCAGTTCGGGGACGAGTCCCGCAGCGAGGACGTCGCCGGCTGGGTCGCGAAGCACCGCACCACGGCGCCGGGGGAGGACGCACCCGCTCCCGCCGGGAGGATGCTCGCGGACGCAGCGAGCGGGCGCAGGAGGGTGGGGATGCGGCGGCCGCCCTGGAGCGCACGGGAGAGGAGGAGCGCGCGCGACGCCGACGCCATGGCGGAGGCCAAAGTGCCAAACCCTGGAGGGAGATGAGAGAAAGAATAGGACGCGGTGGTGGCGAAAATAAGGGTTTAGCCGCAACTGGTGAGGTGTGTTATTGCCGCAAATGAGGCAGGTTAGTTGCTTCGGGCCGAAATATCTGGCGGAGTCGACGCTGTACATGGCCTTGTGGGCCGTGGGCTCTCGAATGGTAAACGTGGGCCTTCTAGGGCTTCGCGTCTCCCGCCGTCCCGAGCGGGATGGGCCACCTCGTCGTCGTCCGCGGCGGTGGCGGCCGATGCCCACAGCCTACGTGCTGGCGCGGTGGGCCGGTGCTCCTCGGCCGCTCGGCGCTCGTCTGCCTCCGGAAGCTGCTGCCGCACCCACGCCGTGGACCAGCCAGTGTTGGTGTAAAATTTCGTTTCGCACTCAGGTCTCATTCACGATTCCCATAAGGTCTCGTTCGTCAGGAATAGGGCCCCGGAATAATTTCTAGCCGGAATGATTCAATAATCTGTACTAATCTTGAGGAGCTGGAATCGTTCCCGGTGCATTCCGAGAAAAATGAACAGCCCATAAGCTGGAATAGTTCCTAGACGCATTCCAGACAAGACTATAACGTAGCCTCAATTGTCCCTCGTCAGTCTTAACTTGGGTCCTAGTTACGCTGTGGAGTAATGTTACCAGTGAAAGCCGTATACAGGGCTGCATTGTGGTGTGGCCTTATATAATATAGGATAATAGCCAGGAGTGGATGAATTTGAGTTTAGAATACTCTGGGTATTAAAAAATCTATCTAGGAGTATGCTCTATGCAACTTCGGATGTTAGAGGCAGGCACGGTTTTCCTTTTTGGAGCAGGGCATGCATGTCTGAAGAAGAATTATTAGATAGTAAAACTCTTCCCAGAGTTGAGTTTGCTTCTGAAGAAATTCAAACTTTGAATCAACTTTTTGTCAGATTTTACACGTCAAAACCCATAAACTCCTCAATGGTTGCATACGTCTTGAGCATTGGGACTTGGGAGACTTTTGTGTTTGGTTTATGAAATAGAATGGATTGATGTATCATCATCGTCTAATTTCTCACAAACTAATAATTAGTTCTAATACGAGCAATAGAGTCATTCCACCAAATTTGAGAAATGGACTTATATTATGATGCACCACCTCATTTAAGATGGAGTGATTCCTCAAACTACACACTCTATAACATTTTAGAGTTATATTATGAAATAAAATACTTATACAAAGTGGTGGGCTTGCTGTTCATAAGTTCTCGAGCTAAATCCTATCGTTGTAACCCAAGTACCCAATACCTTATCAAAATTGCAGAGTAGATCCTGCACATTAGAAATATGTGTGTGTAAGAGCGCATAGCCCCCGAGCCATTACGCCAAGATGGTGTTAAGTGATTTGTGTAACCTTGGTGTTTAGATATTCATTAATAACTCTAGGAATTGACTGATTCAGAGATGGAGGGAGTATTTGGGTAACACCAACTCACAAGAAAAGTTAACGCCAGAGCATGTTAAAGCGCAACAAACAAGAAAATGTTGGATTGTCATAGCCCCGTGCAAGTTAAATCATTACGGCCCGCCACTAAACAAACGGAACCGGAGAATCTTAGCTGACAAAATGCATCCAAAATTCACTTGCATCGCTAATGAAATCGGAGAGAGCTAGCGACTATCATTATTCATGACATCATGTTGTATTTAGTGTGTATTAGACCATTCTTAATAGAGAGTTTGATGACATTGTTTTCAAGACTGTCACATCACATAGAATGGAATGAAATACGGATGAAACACCCACCTTCGATGCATAATTTTATTTTTATTGTTTCGTAGACATTTAATTTTATGACTCACTAGAGTTGGAAACTAGGCTAACAGAGTTTCATCCTATAAAACTCTATTTTTCTCTCTTCTTAAGAACCTATGTGGCAGCAGATAAAACTTCCACTAAAACTGGTATTTTTGGGTACTCTACTTATTGTGGCGGACACCGTGCGGACTTGCTGTTGATTCAGGACGCGTGGATTGCAGCAGCATCCCAGACGCACGTACCTTGGAGATCCGAAGATTTCGCATGGGGAGGCTATGCTGTCAGTGGCACATCCCGCACGGTGTCCACGTGAGGTTGGGCCGCACCCAATTTTTTTTCCCCTTTTGATGCGGATTTATTCTCAACCGCTCATGTGCCAGGCAGTGATTACGCCAATGTGGCAGCAGATGAAGCTTTGAACGGTTTCTGAAGAAGTGGTTTTGGTCAGGGGACGAAGATGATAGAGGTGCTGCATGCATGCATTCGTGCATCACGTCCTCGTGTATTTTCGGTTTTTGAAAGATGCAGGACCTACTCTCATTACTGTCGTTGGTGAGCTCCTGTTCGTGGAAGCACTGTCGCTGATGAGTTTGTGTCTCAAGTATACGAGCATGGTATGAACGTGCGGCCTGTTCAATGTAGGTTAACCAACCATTCAAAATGAACATGTAACAAGTTTGTGGTTAACCAACCATTCGAAACAAACGAAGATAGACAAAGCTTACTATGGCAACTGCTGAGTATCTGGTTCGGCAAGCGCATACAAGAGCTGATGGCACATCGTCCATGGTTTCAGAATTCCAGGTACATCACTCACACCAATCACAGTTTGGAGTACTATATAGAACATAATAATTAGGTGCATACAGCGACAATGAAATTCAGATAGCAACAAGGGTTCGATTTATGCTACTGCACACCATCTCACTCTGGAACAGGGGTGCCTACTTATACTCGTGGTCATGTTCATGTTCATTGGTAGTTCGAGTTGCCTCCTTGACCTTGGTAGCCAGTGCTGCCACCAGGGTAGCCAGGATTGCCACCACCCGCATATGGCGGTGTGTTGGGGTTGCCTCCGTGGTAGGGAGGTGGAAGTGGTGGGTTGCCACCAGGGTAACCAGGTGGGCCACCTTGGTAGCCAGGGTTACCACCTTGGTAGGCCGGGCCTGGGTTCCCTTGGTAACCTTGGTTACCACCTTGATACCCCGGAGGTCCACCTTGGTAGCCAGGAGCACCACCTTGCTGGTAGTGAGGAGCACCGCCAGTGTTGTAGCCCGCCTGTGGGTTTGGCATTTGGTTCTGATAGTTTGGTTGGCCACCACCAGCATGTGGCGGCGGTGGCGGCGGCATGTTGCCCTGACCATGGTGAGGTGGCATCTGGTTCTGGCCAGGTGGAAGTGGGGGGCCATTGAAACCCTGCGCAGGAGGCCCATCTCTGTTCTGGTAGTTCTGCATGTTCTCCCTTCTCCTCTCAAAGTTCCTTGACCTGTCAAAGTTGCGGGGCCTATCATTGCGCCGGGATCTTTCATTGGCACGGGCATTGTTTCTCACCCACTCCTCATGGTATTTAGGATCATAAGGAACAGCTTCCCCATTTACGAAGGGTTCTCCTGAAACAGGAAGTAGAAGGTATCATAAGCTTGTGGAATAATCAGTCCATATTAACATTATATACTTGTAGAATCAGTTGTCCAAACATGGATGGACATAAACTATAGCTGCAGAAAACTTCAATTAAAAACATCAATAAAAAAATCTAAAACAGCTTCGAATGGCACACATGCATAATTGATCGAAACAGAGGGTGTAATGTGTGGTGAACTGCTATCCCAAGATATAGGTTCTTAAATCTGTATTGATGTTTTCCAAGACACAAGGAACACATACGAGATGCAAACCAAACACCTCATTATACTTTACCCAAGGACACTGATACCCTTACATCACAAGCCTATAGACAAGAAAATTAGATGGCAGAAAAACAGGCGAGTCAATTAAGTAGTGAGGAGCAAAATTTCATAGAACAGTTTTTGGACACTAGCAAATATTGAGAAGACATTCACATCCCATACAAAATAATGAAGATTTAAATTACTCAAGTTTAATATATTGTGTACAAGCCAGAAAGACATAACAGTGTCAACAAACAACAAAGAGAATGTGAAAAAGGGAATTCGAGTATAATGAGGAGGATTTTTGTACATGACCAAGAAAATGCAAATAGTCTATAGTCTATACTTGGATAGAAAACATGTTATCAGTACCTCCATAGTCCTTATTTTTGACATCCAAGTATGAATCAGGAAGAACCCAACGGACCTTGGGCATTTCTGCAAATGATTAAGAGGCATAAGATTCCAAGGACACATTTTATGGTATTCAACAATGATTTACTTCCTACTCCTATATTACTTAATGAGATCATAAATACCTTTCAGTTTGTAAGAAAGTTCCTCAGATACAAGGGCACCAAAGGCAAAGTAATGACGAGTCGACACCGAATATATCTTTTGCCTAGCTTCTTCCTCACTGAAACAAGGAATTTGTTTTAGATGCAGGCCTTGCAGAGATAAAATGGGCAAAAAGAACTTCATTCTCTGAACTGAAAATTGCACAGATATTAACACTCTAAACTCTAATGTCCTAGACGCACAAAAGAACCATAACTGGACCAATTTAAAGAACAAATCAGAAAGATTACAGCAGCAGATCAGTAGGCCCCTTTTGGATCCATTGGTGCCAATAATTAGCATCTAGCAGAGGGAAGCCAGCTAATAGCTTTTTAATAGCAGGGCTATTAGTTAACCTATTAGTTGGGCCCTCTTTGGATCCTCCATCTAATAGTTAGTACTCCCTCCACCCCATAATATAAGACATTTTGGCTTTTCTAGATACATAGATTTTGCTATGGACAGAGACATACACTATGCCTAGTACATAGTTAAATCAATGTATCTAGAAAAGCCAAAACGTCTTATAATTTGGAATGGAGGGAGTAGTGATCAGGTTAGGGAAGCCAATTAATAACTCCAGCTAAGCTAAGTAGTTTATTTTGAGCTATTAGTTGGACTATTCGCTAAGGTGTTTAGATCAACTAGTGCTGACTTTAGCTTCTAGTAACAATTTAGAACTAATGGATCCAAGCAAACTGTTACCCAAGCTCAAACCAGGCAAACGGAGGTAGTAACAATTAAAACTAATGGATCCAGACAAACCGTTACCCAAGCTCACACCAGGCAGAGAATGAACTAACAGGCTCTCATAATTTGTACAGTCACCAAAAACAAAATCATTTAAAAAAAACTACATTCAACATGAACCCAATAAAGCCCGCATCAAGCATCCTCCCTATTAACCTGTAAGTTCTTCTTAGATACAAGGAAATGGTTCAGTTGTAGAGCCAAAGATTGTAGTGCTCTTTATGCAACATTTTTTCCCCAGACTGTAGCATTAAGTATTTCTTAGAGAGCTATAACATGATCAGATTTATAACTATCTCTTGTAAAATATGAGCAACACCAAATCCTTCTAAAACCCAAACTTCCATTTCTCGTATTCATTGTAATATCAACATAACCAAATCCTTCTACCGAAAATTACATTTCTCCTATTCGTTGTAATATCCACATAACCAAATCCTTCTAAAACCCAAACTTCCATTTCTCCTATTCGTTGTAATATCCACATATCCATCTGATCTTACATATTCATCTCATCAAGCAGGAAGAGATCCAACCAGCCCTAATTCCACTAAATAAAATAAAACACAATACACTCTTACCTTCATGCTACACCAGAGCACTTTTATCTATTCTAGCAGGAAAACGCCAACAACTAAACAGAGAAATGGAAACAGCCATATATACCTCCCGACGACTTGGGCGAGGGTCTTGATATAGCTATCGATGATCTCGTCGCGCGTGATGTCGGGGTTGGAGGCGTCACCAGGCGGCGGCTCCATGACGATGAGCCAGTGCTCGAAGTCGCACCCGTCGAGGAGGATCGTCTCCTTGGGCGGGCGGTTGCTCCAGTTCGGGGACGAGTCCCGCAGCGAGGACGTAGCCGGCTGGGTCGCGAAGCACCGCACCCCCGCGCCGGGGGCCGCCGCCGCCGCCCCCGTCCCCGCCGGGAGGAGGCTCGCGGCCGCAGCGAGCGGGCGCAGGAGGGTGGGGACGCGACGGGACGCACCGCCGGCCTGGAGCGCACGGGAGAGGAGGAGCGCGCGCGACGCCGACGCCATGGCGGCAGGCCAAAGTGCCAAACCCTAGTGGGAGACGAGACGGGCCGCGGAGATGAGGGAAGAGGACGCGGCGGTGGCGATAAGGGTTTAAGCCGCAACTGGTGAGGTGTCTTATTGCGGCGAGTGAGGCTAGTTTAGTTGCTTCGGGGCCGAAATATCGGGAGAAGTCGAGACTGTACATGGGCTTGTGGGCCGTGGGCTCTCGAACGGTATTGTGGTCTCCCGAGCGGGATGGGCTACCTCCTCTTCTCGCCGTCGCCTTCCCCGCCGCTCGCATTCCAATACGGCCTCGCCGCTCGATGGCGGCCCTTCTCCCTCGTTGGCCGTGGCGGTGGCCGCCGGTGCCTACGTGCTGGCGCGGCGGGTGGTGCTTCCTCGGCGCCTCGGCCGTACTGCTCGTCCGCCTCCGTGAAGCTGCTGCCGCGCCCACGCCCGTGGACCTTGTGAAGGGTTAGCTTTACTATTCCCTGCCAATGTTGGTGTAAAATTTCGTTTCGCACTCAATCGCCCATCGTCCGTCTTAACTTAGGTCCTAGTCACGCTGTGGAGTAATGTTACCAGTGGCATCCGTATGCAATTCTGTGGATTGATGTTAACAAATGTTAATTGTCCTATGGCGCCGTTCGGCTGGTACAAAGACCAGCCGGTTTTCACTGTGCATGGATGAAAATCACTGTTCACGATCTCCCAAATTCCCGCAGATTCATCCAAATTCCTCCAAGCGAACAGGTAAGTGCATGGATTGTACGTTTGGCTTGGCTCAAATGTGCATGTGCCAACTAGAATGAGAATTTGCAACTGTTGTTCAAACACTGGATACAAGAGTTTAGAATATGTTGGGTATTGAATCCATCAAGCAACTTTGCATGTTAGAGGCAGGCACAGACCGCACGGTTTTCCTTTTTGGAGCAGGGCATGTATGTATGAAGAAGAATTAGTAGTATGGTAAAACCGTTCCTAGAGTTGAGTTTGCTTCTAAAGAAATTCAAACTTTAGATCAACTTTTTGTCAGATTTTAACGACAAAACCCATTAGCTCATCGATGGTTGCATACATCTTGAGCGTTGGGACTTAGGAGCATCGCTCATCTGATGAAAGAACTAAAAGTTTGGAGTTTATGGAATAACATACTTATACAAAATGGTGGTCTTGCTGTTGATAAGTCCTTGAGCTAAATCCTATCGTTATAACCCAAATACCCAATGCCCTATCAAAATTGCAGAGTAGATCTTGCGCATTAGAGATATGTGTGCGTAATGTTGCTTTGTTCTTAGATGGCATGGATCCTATAATTAACTGCAATTGAATGATTTAAGGCGACGTGATTTTTTGTGCTGCACTGCTTTGCAGAATCTAGTTTTTGTGGGAATCTATGTTAAATCTAGAAAGGTTTCAAACGGTGCCTAATAGTTATAGTTCCTTGTGCTGCAGCTTCTTAATTTGGTATTCAGGCCCTAGTCCTTTATGTTATTGACGACAGGTGTTGCAGGAAATTCGTGAAACACAAACACGTGGTCTTGAATCAGTGTCTGACTGTCTTCCTTGGACGTTAATATTCTGGTGAAAAAAAAGAAATATAGAATTGGAATAGTGTACACCTGTACAATACTTTGATTTGTGGTGTCGTGGTGACACACAGGCAATTTTTCTAGTATCCTTTTGTATTTAGAGAAAACAAGGCAGTGTGTCCTGTGCATTGTGGACGCCATTCTTAGGTCAAAGTACACAGATAAGAAGTTGAGCCACTAAATTAATACAGAAGTGCTCTTAATGTTTCAAGGAGCTTGACCTTACCTTTTTTTCCAAACACATGATCTTGATTTTTTCACATTTTTTAAATACCGGTCTTTTAGCCTTATATTATGGGGGTTATGCTTTCATCAGTTGTGTTATTTTTTTTACACTTACACGTCTGGTTTCTTTGGTTTGCAGGATTCTATGCCAGCATGTATCTCTATTTTGTGTGGTTTCCAACATTTGCACAATTTCTAAGCCCTCCACTGTATATTTTTGTAGCCTTAGTCAAGAAATAAGTAAAGGAGAGTTTTACACCAGTCACCAAGTAGTAAAGCAAGTTTTGTGCACGCGTTCTAATTTTGAGTTTAGGTGATTTGAATTGGGTTCTACAATGTGAGTTTGATGATTGGGATAGTTCCATTCAAGTTATACCGTTCTATATGCTATGTTAGTGTTACTTAGTTTTACAATGCCTTTTGTTTGTGTTGCTTAAGTCTTTCTTATATTCTAATGGCATTATTGATTCCTTTTTTCAAATGTTGGACGAATTGGTATTGGTATATGCTATGGCATCTGTTTCCAGGAATTAGCAATGTTGTATGCTGCAAGAGATATGACTTCCTCATGTGTGTTTTTCTATTGTAGTCGTCTCTATTAAGCTGTAACTTCATGAAGTAAACGATTATAATTATTAAAGACACTGTGGCATGTGCCGTATTTGGACCATGTCATCTTCTAACCTACTCCACATGTAAAATGGATAGACACTTAGTCTCAGATTCTTCTATGTTTGATTAAAATTTTCAGATTTTCAGTTATATTAACAATTCTGAACACATGCTTACAGCTTACTACTACTATTTTCTGATAATTTGAAAAATATTGAAACTGACTAAACAGACTAAGCTCATTTCACTCACTGCAGGTGCTTATTTTTTTGTGATATCCTGTCATTCATTAACTCGCTCTTTGCAGCAACTCCCAATGCAATGGTCCAGTAGTCATGTTGAATGCACCTCGAGTTATGGTAATTATGCAAGGGAAACATAGCGAGCTGAAACGCTCGCTGCTTTTTTGTATGCTGATCTAAAAAAAAGTTCAAAACTAGTCAAAACCTCGATCATAACTCATCATAATTCTTAGGGATAATTTCATATCTGAAATATCTCCACTACTTTTGTTTGCCCTGTGCTGATGACATCATTTCTCCAATGACAGGGCTGCAGACAACCAGGTATGCTGCGCTTCTTTGTGCGCTGGTGTTTCATTTTCCTGGACTTCAACTTTCATTTGGCATTCGTTTTGCCAGTTTTATGCTTTAGAATGTTAATCAACTGTTTGGTGCCAGCTGTTTATTGCAACATGCGGCCCAGCTCGACATACCAGTGCAGGTTATGTTGCTTGGGTACACTGCACTCTTGTTGTGCCTGTATGTTGACATGAGGTTTCCATTTACTGCCCTTTGGTTCTATCAGTAACCACCACTGCACCACGTCAAAACTACTTTTGTTTCCTATAAAACCTCTTGTGATTTTTACCATTCTAACAATCTGAAACTCGTACATTAGCAAAGATATGCCATGCCATAACTAACCATTTGCATACTGCCAGTTTGGAGAGGTGATTGCAACAACTGAGCATGAGGAGGCAATTATAATAGCAGAAATAGACTATTCGCTGATCGAGCAGGGGTACGCAGAGTGAAATTATATATGCTTTCCTGTAGTCTTATATATCTTTACCCTTGGTTGAATGAGGTCGCGGAAATCTTCTCTAGGCAATTTCTTCCTCTGCAACACCAACGGCGTGGCGATCTTTATCAGCTGGTAGATATCCCAGAGACTGGTTCTCGCTACTCAGTAGCGAGCCTGGACGCAGCTGTGAGCCTGTGACGAAGCAGGAGAGCAGTTGACTCTGCAGGCTTGCTCGTACTGCTTCATTCATGATATGCATGTCGATGCCCTGTCTAGAGATTCGATCGATCTGATGTGTGAAGATGGAGAGGACGAATAAGGCGAGTATAGTTTGTACCATCGGTGTAAGTGTCTCCAGTTGCCAAATAAATTGATTACTTTAATGTACTGAAGAACACCTCTCTCTCCATTTCCTTTTGTGCACTACGAGTTTGAACTAGCTTGTGCGCGTCCTGGTGGCAATGGATCCCCCCATTTGTTTGGCCATCAGTAGCCACAGTACCAGAGTAAATGGATATGATGGCAGGGTAGGGCAAACCTGTGAACTGCGGGAAGCCGGGAAGCATAATGAGGAGGCAGGGTTCCCTGGCGATGCTGCAGGGACGGGCTGCAGCCCTGCACCGCCACCGCAGGTCAGGAAAAGCCGAACAGGGAGGGGCACAGGGCTTCCGAAGACGACAGGCGCTGCCGCTGCGCACTGCTACCGCAGGTGCCTCACACTGTCAGGCTCAGGCATGGGGAGCTCATGAACCCAGAACTGAAGAAGCTCAGCCTTTTGGTGGGCGGAGCTGTGACCTGTGAAGCCAATTTAAGGCCTCTCACGCCTTCCATTTAAGGCTGTGAAGGCCTCGTTTAGATCACCTCAAAATTCTAAGTTTTTTCACTCTCTCTTCATCACATCAATTTTTGGACGCATGCATGGAGCATTAAATATAGGTAAAAAAAATATAACTAATTACACAGTTTGGTTGTAAATCACGAGACGAATCTTTTGAGCCTAGTTAGTCCTATGATCGGATAAAGTTTGTCAAATACAAACGAAACGTGCTACAGTGTCCAGATTGCAAAAATTTGCAATCTAAACAAGGCCCGAGGGAAAGTTGGAATTTGGGTACTGTAGCACTTTCGTTTTTATTTGGCAAATAGTGTTCAATCATGGACTAGTTAGGCTCAAAACGTTCGTCTCGCGATTTCCAACCAAACTGTGTAATTAGTTTTTTTTCGTCTACATTTACTGCTCCATGCACGTATCGCAAGATTCGATGTGATCGGTACTATAGCACTTTTTGAAAGTATTTTTGGAACTGAACACGGGCTAAAGTGAGCCCGTGTTTAGTTGCCAACCAAATTTTCAAAAAATGGTACGGTACATATCAAAATGCAGATCTTCGCGCCATTGCAGAATCGATTTTGTGTGCAATCTCTTTAGCCTGTGTACCTATCTTCTGCCGAAGTGCCAAAATGCTAGTCTTTGAGAGATCACGCTCGTCTATGGCCACCCTGGTGGCGAAGATCAAGGAGGACTGGAGGAGGCACGCTGGTGCGTTGCCATTGCCAAGATGCTGAAGGAAGTTTTCCTTCACTCTGTTTTTGCCGCGTGTTCTGTTTTAAATGTACAGGATTGTTTTTTATCTTGTTCTCCTTTGTTGTTTTATATAACTTTTGGACTAAGGCTAATTTCCCCTATGTAATATAAACGGTAGGTCATGCCTGTTTACCTGTATGTTTAAAAGTAGTGTGTGTTATTTTTGTTTGTGTTTGTGTATAAAAAGAATAGTGAAACAACAAGCAGATTTCACCTACGTTGGAGTCCTTGACTTGACGTAGTTACTTGTATTTTTCTAAATTTATAGTAGGATTTAACAGTGTTATTATTTTAATAGTAAGCGAAGTGTTCATTGACAACGAAACATCTCTTGTGACTACCAAAAATTTGATTTTTCATAAAAATAGAGCGCTTGCCTGTCTGCGTATAATTGTCTACCTCTTTTTGAAAAAAAGGTAGAGTACTAGCAAGCGGAGCCAAGGGCTCCTGCTGGCTGCTGCAGACAATAGTAGCTAGAATGTCCACAGCGTTAAGGGTGCTCAAAAAAATTTAACCCTGCAATGGGCTACCGATGCCTCAACTCCTCCTGTCAGAGTTAAAACTCCGGAGTATCTCAAGACACCGATTAATTCGTAGGTCACGCGGCGCATAATATATCAGCTAGCAAAGACCCAAACGACCAAGGCCCAACTAAGCCAAGCGAACAAGGCTAGGGTCAACCACAACCCCTTCCTTCTGTTTTAGCCGCATAACGAACAAAAGACTCACGACCTCTTCACCGTCACGACCCCTGGGAGGAACGGGGAGGAGCCCAACCAAACACGCCACTCTGACAAAGGTAAGCACGCTACTCTGACTCCGCAAGGACCGAGGGGACAACGGTCGCCTCGGTCTGATCAGACACATCCCTGCGCCACGCTGTGCAGACATAACAACACCGTACGACGGTGATAGCGAGTACAACGATCCACCGTCCAAATACAGTCTGACATGGCGCATGTACGATTCTACCCACCACGGGATGGGATCCATGACGAAGGCCTTGATTTAGAAGCCATCCAACCCGGCTAGAGCCACGACCCCAACGATCGGGATCGTGTCCCTCGGCTCCTCAAACTAACAAGGCGATCGACGACTCGGGGGCAACTACCAACTCCTGTACGACGCCCTAGAAAATCAGGAGGCGATGATGAAGGCCACGGCGAGACCCACGTCGCACAGGATGGCTGGCGAACCCCCATCGTGCCTATAGTGCCGCCACGGCCGGCATAGTAGCACCACATCACACCATGCCGCGACGTGGCCACAAGACCATGACGACAACCATGCCCACACGTGCTGGACAAGACGGCGTAACTTGCAAGCCAACTTAGCTAGGACCTCCCTCAGGCTCACGACCCTTCGCTCAGGAGAACCTTCTTCTTTGTGTACGCCCAGGCCTCGAACTCTATATAAGGGTGGCCAAGGCACCCATCTTGGAGACGATTCGATCCAACTCTCGTTCTCTCATTCTCACACCGTAGAAGGGCTCCTGAAGCTTCCCTTCAGGCAACATGTCTCCTATCTCTAGATCTCCTACCTCTTCCACCATTCTTGCACCCCCATTGTAAGAACTTCAGGTCATTCAAGCGAGGAACACACACTCGATCGTCTCTGAGACTAGACGTAGGGCTCCGGCCTGAACCAGTATAAATCCTCATGTCTTTTGGATGCTACCATTGTCTATCTAGAATAGCATGGCAATTATATAAATTCACCAGTCCGGTTTACAAAACACCGACACCTCCATGCCCACAACGTCGGCACCAATGCCTTTTTGTGTGTGTGGACCCCGACCATAGAACCATCCCTTTCCTTCTCCATATTTCACGCACGAGGACTTTTCCCCTTCTGTCTCTGCTCTGATCTCTCCGTCTCCACCCAAATCGCCCCGTGGAACCACGTGAATCGATCTCTCCATCCCCAAATCAAGCCTGCCTTCCTCCAAATCGTGAATCCATAGCTCTCCATGGTCGATCAGGTCAACATATGCCGCACAGCCGATGTGGCCACCAGCCCATCGTGATTCGTTGCCACCAGACACGTCGTGGGGGCCGGCATCAGCCGCCAGCCACGTTGCGAGCATCAGCATCAGCTGCTTGGCAAGGGTCGCCGCAAGCCCCACCGCGATGGCTGCTAGCAGTCGAAGCCCCATCGCGGGGACCGACGGCAACCACAACAGCTCTCGACGATGCTCGGGTGGGAGCTGTAGTTAACCGACCCTAGCTTCAAGTGTCCTCCAACTAATCCCTTTCTTGTTGATGAAAAGTTTTGATGATATTGCAAATTGGAAGTGCGGAAGCATAATAGTGGTATGTTGCGATGGATTTAAAATGAAAGTTTGGAATCGGGTATTAAGTAAACAACACTGATTGTAGCATGATAATACAAACATTACATCGATTCGAGCATGATAATATAAACATTACAACTAGAAATTACATAATATACTAAGCTTGATTTTGTCCAAATCGTTACCATATATGCTCAACTAAGTCCTCTTTTAGCTTACGATGCATATCTCGGTTCCTAATATCTTCTTCTACCTCCAGCAGCGTTGAAAATCCGTGAATAGGCCCGTGTCCAAATCCAGACAATGTGGATGAAGAGTTGGGCCAGTCATATTCACTCTCATAGTTGTCGTAGCGAACTCTAAAAAATCCCTCTCATCCTCCACAATCATGTTATGCAATATAATGCATGCATACATGATTTCAACAAGTGAGTTCATTTGCCACATACGTGATGGATTGTGTCGGGTTCATAAACCCGGGGTCCCTCATGGACCTGCTTCCCAGCAAAAGCTCAGCCCAGCAGACGACGTTGCGAACGATGCACAACTCCTGGGCTGGCCCAAAAAACCTCACAACAGGCTAGAAGGGCGATCCTGGCTCACTTTCGACTCCGGCCTACCTCTCTGATCGGAAGGCCTGGTCAAGGAGGAACGACGCTCGCTTCTGTCTCTGGCCCGCCTCTCCGACCGGAAGGCCTAGCCAAGGAGGAACGATGCTCGCTTCCGACTCTGGCCCGCCTCTTCGACCGAAAGGCCTGGCCGATGCTTGCGGCTCTTCTCCGACTCGCGCAGTTAGAACTGACTAGGACCAACCGATCGGGGACGCCCTGCTCGGTGAGGACCCAGGAAATGAGCGGAGCAAGAAAGGCAGGGCGCTCAAGTCAAATGTAATACCAAGGACCGTACCCTGTACACCTGCAGCACAATATCGATAGGGCATGTTAGAAGGGTGCCGTGCCACCCTCTAGGCATGTTAGAGCCCTAGCAGTATTGTGGGCATCAACGTTTGCCCTACAGTGTTGTGGGCGCCCTCAACTCCCACACCAGGCGAACACGGTAAAACCCCCCACATGCCTCTGGGCACCAACAATATGGTAGGCGCTGACATCTGCCATACCAGAAGAAGATGACAAAACCTCCCACATGTACCTGACATTAACAGTGTTGTGGGTGCCTACAAACATCATTGTACCCGATGGCATGGGCAACAAGACTTAATAGCATACGTAAACTCTCTCTCTCTCGTTTGTAAGGCCATCCCCTTCATCTATAAAAGAGGATACACTCTCTCCCAATGAGGGGGACCATCGATCGGACGATTCGATTCATAGATGACTCAACCACCAGTGAATCACACAACCTACGATTCAAACGATTCCAACAGAGCACATGCTCAAATACATAGCGCACATAGGAGCTCCCATCTCTCTTGGTCCTTTGGTCCAGAGTCCGACTGAACCTCTTGTACCCCCATCTTTATCCCTCTCATTTGTAACCCCGCATCAAACTTTGAGCACCTAGGTTCAGGAATAAAGTCACCGACTGACTCAAACTAGACGTAGGGCTCGTTGCCTGAACCAGTATAAACCTTATGTCATTGAGTGCTAGGCCACATTCGATCACAACGTATGACAAAACTACTAAATATTTACATGTTGGTCACTTTCTGCACCGACAGTTGGCGTCGTCCGTGGAGAGGACACCATACATTCACGCTTTTGGTCATCGGATGGCCCACCATTCCACCATCTTCACCATGGCGGGCTCAAGCGATACGACTCGCTTTGGCTCGCTAGAGTTTCCCGTGCTCCCACCTGTTGGGATGTGGGTTCCTCCTATCTTTGAGCCATCCTAGGCCTTCCTCTTTGGAAGCATGGACTTCATCGCCGACCGGCTTGGCGTGCTGCACCTCCGTGAGGAGGCACTTGTTCTAGCGCCCGTTGGAGGAGGCGCGTCCTCCGGTGGCTCAAGGACTCCCGACGACTTCTACGACGAGACGCCTATGCTTTGCTCCAAGCCTGCGTAGGGCTCAAACCCAACTATGAGTAACATACGCTTTGTTATTTACTCACTCTTTACTACCTTTCGCCAATCCTCCGGAGGGACCTCGTTGTCCCTACCGCGACCACCATGTGACCGGTTTCCCTACGGCGTTGCGTCTCCCATGGACGCGGACGACTAGGGGCTCTGAAGGATGCTGGCGCCGCCCCCTCTCACATCCAAATTCGTGGGGATGGTGAGCTACGCTCCTGCCTCTTTTCATGACCTCAGTTGATGACGATGTTGAGAGCGACGGCTCCAGCATCGGTGACATCATGGCACCTAACCACCCTCTGTCTCATGAGTGCGCTATGGCAGGCACTCCGGGATAGCCTCCGGTGGTGGCGGAGTCTCTACAGACCCATACCCCTCTGGACCCTCGCACAGATGCCCTCGTGTGTGCCTAAGCACACGGCGAGGATCTACGATAAAGGCGGCAGAACCAGCCACCACCTGCACTAGTGCGCTCAGCGCACCACGATGCGCCCCGTGTGCGTAACCCGGTGAGCGGCGCCCGGGGTCGCGCCCACCAGGTCCAGCGCAACATCATGGACGTGGGGAATGATCCCCCACAATTCGCTCAGACTGGCTAGAACATCGTCGCTGCAACAATGCTTCAACGCGGCCTTCCCGAGCCAGACAACCCCTAGGAATAGGCGATCCACTGGAACCTCCAGGCACTAGAGAAGACCGCCGCCGTTCAACAGGCGGAAAGCTCCGCATCGTGCCACCGACTCATGGCCTCTCTCCCCACTAGGGGAGTGGGGACACACCAGACACATCGCTCCATCCGCTCGCCTCTACAGCCACCATGCACGGAACATGAGGACGCAGCTGTGCCACAGTCTGACCCATCAGCCGCTCGACACTGACCACCTGCGTGTGAACGCCTTGGGCCGAACCAAGACGCTCACAGGGTCATTAGCAACTGACGTCGGGCCCATCATGATGATGATGTCCATCGGGCAGTGGTGAGAGCAGACGACACGGGCTCCGTCTGGACCATCGAGGGGATTGATGAAACGCACCTCAGGCGTGGTCACCGACCCAATGATTGGAGTCCTAGTCCGAATGGCCTAGGACCACGGGCCTTTGGCCAGCACATCTAGAGAGCGTCGTTCCCACAATGCTTCCGACCACCGACCAACATTGCCAAATATACCAGGGCGACTGTTTACACCAAAATTTGGAAGAAGAATTGCAGGGACTCGAAAGCTCCCAAGATCATGTTATCAAGGAATTGATTGCATGAAGGTCGGTATCAGCTGATTCGAATGCAGCACTGGAATTAGCTTTTTTCAGATAGCGCCAGCAGATAACGACAAAAGCTACGATCGGCGCGAGGAAAATCATGTTGGACTCTACAAAAAGGAAAATATTAGAGTCCAAGTTATCTTAAATTAGGAATGTTTTCTCTTAGGCCAAAAAATTATAATGAGTCATGCTTAAGTAGGATTCATGCATAGGTTCTGGGCATAAATATTGGACCCCGGCTATTATAAAACATACACAATCAATCAAATACATGTTACTTACTTTTTCCGGCTCCGGCCACCCCTTAGGAGTAGGAGTTGAGTAGATCTCAGTGAGTTCTTTAGTGAGCAGGGCTGCATCAGTTCGGCCGACCTCTGGCTTGTTTATAAGTACCATCATGGATTATACTTCTGTTCATATGGCTGCATCGATTTGGTCAACCTCCACTATGACTCTGGTATAAGCAAGTTATCGACTCTTGTTTAGTTCGAATACGGCTGCATCGATCCGGTCGACCTCCACTGCTTGAACTAGATTAAGGTCAAGTTATCGGCTCTATCTAAGGGTGGCGTCCTTCAAATAGATTCATTAAGTTACCAATGTTGCTTATTGCTTTTATTATTTATCTAATTATAGCAATATCACTTCGCCCGATTGGGATTGATCTAGATCGGCCTTATATCCTATTTAACCCATCGTTTATTAATCTATACTGATCTAATCTGCACTTTAAACGATGAGTTATGTTTTATCGGATATTTTATGTCAATCTTGATCGTGCATAGTGTGCGGTTAAGGCATGTTTGGTCTTGAATAGATCTATTGGCTAATGAGAACCGTTCCATGGCCCGTTATCACGGCCTATGTGATTCTGCCTCACACCCCACTGTTAGCACCGTGGAGTGGAGACCGTTACTTGGTAGATCTGTTCCTAATAGGGCATGACCTTAACTGTGCGCTATGCCTGAATCGGTTGTTTTAGTCAATGTCGAGTGCTTTCACATATGCAGTTTGCGTCATGAGACCGTTGAAGTAAAGATTGGTTGAAAGATGTGTTAGCCCCATGATCTTATTATTATATTATGGCCTGCATAATTCTGCCTGATGCCCCACTGATATTAGTAATAAGTTAGGGTCATCGAATTTATCGCTGTTTCTATGGCCTGCATGATTCTGCCTCATGCCCCACTGGTCATAATGATAGATGAGATCTAATATGTTTATTAGATTTATCTTTATTAAATGGTTAAACGATGATGGGCTGCTTCTGTTTACACAATAATTTGGAGGAAAAAAGCGCGGGAACTCAAAACTTCCAAAATCGTGCCAATTAAAGAATCGATTGCATAAGGATCGATATCAGCTGATCCAGATATGACTCTGGAGTCGGATCTCTTTGGATGACGTCAGCAGATAGCGATGATGAGCTACGATTGGTGCTAGGAAACTACATATCGAACTCTACAAAAAGGGAAAGATTAGGGTCCAAGTTATCTTAAATTAGGAATGTTTTCTTCTATGCCGAAGATTGTAATGAGTCGTACTCAAGTAGGATTCATGTTTAGGCTTCGGGTATAAATATCAAACCTCGGGTATTGTAAATGACACACAATCAATCAAATACAAGTTACTTACTTTTTTCAGCTTCGACCACTCCTTAGGAGTAGGAGTAGAGTAGATCTCAGCAAGTTCTTCAGTAAGTATAGCTGCATCGATCCGCTCGATCTCCACTGCTTGTCTATAAGTATCATCATGACTTATACTTCTGTTTATACGACTGCATCAATCGAGTCGACCTCCACTGTGACTCTAGTATAAGCTAGTTATCGACTCTTGTCTAGTTTAAGTACGGCTGCATCGATCTGGTCGACCTCCACTGCTCGAACTAGATTAAGGTCAAGTTATCAGCTCTATCTAAGGGTGGCATTCCTTCGGATAGATTCATTAAGTTACCGATATTGCTTATTGCTTCCATTATTCATTTAATTACAGCGATATCACTTCGTCCGATTCGGATTGATCTAGATCGACCTTATATCCTGTTTAACCCATCGTTTGTTAATCTAAATTTTGATCTAATCTACATCTTAAACGATGAGTTATGTTTTACCGGTCATTTTATGTCAATCTTGATCGTGCATGGTGTATGGTTAAGGCATGTTTTGTCTTGAGTAGATCTGTTGGCTAGCGAATACCGTTCTATAGCCTATTATCATGGCCTGTGTGATTCTACCTCACACCCAGTGTTAGCACCGTGGAGTGGGAATTGTTATTTGGTAGATCTATTCCTAATAGGGCATGACCTTAACTGTGCGCTATGCCTGAATCGGTTGTTTTAGCCGATATCGAGTGCTTTCACGAACAATTCACAGTCACGAGACCGTTGAAGTAAAGATAGGTTGAAAGATGTGTTAACCCATGATCTTATTATTGTATTACGGCCTACATGATTTTGTCTCATGCCCCACTGATATTATTAATAAGTTAGGGTCATCGAATCTATTGTTGTTTCTATAACCTACATAATTCTATCTCATGCCTCACTAGTCACAGCGATAGATGAGATCTAATATGTTCATTAAATTTATCTTTATTAAATGGTTAAATAATGATGAGCTGTTTCTTTTATATAAAAAATGGATTCGGTTACTTGCAGTCATTGGCTTATCATAAATTAATCATTGTTGACATCCTTTTGCCATTGATCAATATTTGTCTAAATAATGATATTCATCCTGAACGATAACCGATTCTTCTTACACAACCCTATGACCTTTAACTGATTTATTATTATGAATATGCTAGAATCGACTATTTAGTCAATATCCTTTCATACTGGCTCTTAGAGCCGCACATTCGAGACTGTCTGGCAACACCGACATGTTCCGCCTTAAATTACTAATTAGCTTTTTCTTCTTGTCAATTACAGTGTCAAATTGATTGGCACGTCTTAGGAGTATGCAGGATCGACCATCCCTATGCTGAAGCTAGGCGGATCTCTAGCTCCATCGAGCGGACCCTTCTGGCTTGCTCGTGTGCCCTCGGCATGGGATGAAATTTTGTGCCAACACACGTTCTTGGCACGCCCGATGGGACCCCGCAATCATCATGGCGGTTCATAACAAAAATGACATCCTTATGGTACATTATGAAGATCTACCTGATGGAGATAAAGATGTCATCGGCAAAGCTATAGAAGAATTTCAGAACAAGTGTTTGTTGTCCTACACCAAAATACGTGACAACACAATTGTTTAGAAATATCCACTACCAAGAGTTCTATTACATGGACAGACAAAAATAGTTGAAGCTGAACATAGGTGTTTCTTTATGGAAATTGTAAACAAATATGTTCATGATGCCATATCAAGTCATAATGAAACTTTCTTGGACACATTCCACAGCACCATGAAAGCGACGATTCATGGGTTTCTGGGTAGTCAAGTTGGGCCGGCTTATTACAACATTCCACATTCGTCAACCTAAGGGACTATTCAAGTTGGTACTAGTCATCAAGAAGCAGCACCAGCTGGTAATGATGATATCCAGACAGTTTAGAGTTCATCTGAACAAGCTCGAGGTATTACTATAAATCAAATACAGTATAATCCTGGATCGTTAGTACAGCATGTGCAATAGCTGACAAGGCAAGGTCAGAACCAGGTGATTAATTTTGGCACATCAGGCTACATACCGTCATCGGTTCAAAAAATAGCACCATTAGTTCAAAGGATCCATAGAGATATAGATCCTCATGTCTATAATCAGAGACTTCAAGCAGCAAGCCAGCAAAGGACCTAACAGATAGATATTCCACAAGGGTATCATTATGGCATAGATTATAACACCCTTCATATGATTCCAAATCCAGGGTATCAGGGCACATAGGATTTCAATCCACACACGGGTCAGTAGGTGCCGAGAAATCCAAATTCACATGCTAACGACCTATTGCTAAAGGTGACTAAGATGAAGAATTAGTTCGGTCTGAAGCCAAAAGAGCTGACCTTTTCATACAAGCGCCCATATCTAGAATGGTATGATTTGGTCGCTCTTCCTGTAAATTACAGGCTTCTAGAGTTTGCTAAGTTCATTGGCCAAGACAGTATAAGCACAATAGAACATGTCAGTCGGTATCTTACACAATTAGGCGAGGCATCAGTTAAGGAGGCCCATCGAGTTCGTTTCTTCTCCTTATCCCTATCAGGGCTAGCCTTCACTTAGTTTTCATCACTGTCGGTCAACTCCATTGCTAATTGAGCTGATCTAGAAAAGAAATTTCATACATATTTTTATACTAGGACTAGAGAAAAGAAGATTACCGATCTGACAACTATAAGGCAAAAGACTAATGAATCAGGCACTAAGTTTCTTCAGAGGTTCTAGGAGACTAGGAACTTATGCTTCTTATTAAACTTGGCAGATGATCAACTAGCTGCTTTAGCCGTTCAAGGAATGTTGCCAATGTGGAATGAAAAACTACTGGGACAAGAATTTGACAACTTGGATCAATTGGCTCAATGAGTGGCAGCGCTCAATAGCCAATTTCAGAGTATACGCAGAGATACCTGATTTCAAAAGAGCACTACAGTACCCGAAGCTTATAATCCATACTCAGTCGATGACGGCTATAAAGATGAAGAAGAAGATGTTGCTACGGCTGAATGGGATTGGGGCAAGAAAATAGTAATGGTGCCAAATCCTTGGGAAAGAGGAGTCGAGGAGAGCTATGACTTTGATGTTACAAAATCAGACAAGCTCTTCGATTTCTTGCTTGTGAAGGGGCAAATCAAGTTGCCCAGTAATCATGTTATGTTGCCCCTAATTAGTTGAAGAATAAGAAGTTTTACAAGTTATATAACGCTACTTCTCATTCCACTAATGAATGCAAAAGATCTGATTGAGACCGACATGATGCTTAAAGACTTTGCGGGTAATGCGTCTAAGACCTAGGGGGCAATGGATGTTGAATTGACAATCGGGAGTAAGACTCTACTCACCACGTTCTTCGTCATCAATGGAAAAGGGACATATAGTTTGCTCCTTGGTCATGATTGGATTCATGCGAACTATTGTGTACCATCGACCATGCATCAGTGTTTGATTCAATGGCATGGAGATGATGTCGAGCTAGTTCGCGCTGATGAATCTATGAGCATCACAACAGCCGATCCAATCTTTTGGGAACTAGGAGATTTTGAATGCTTTTCTAGCAAGTTATGGGAAGGAGGCTTCATTAAAACCAGCAATAAAAGCCAACAGCTGATGCAAGCGATCAACTCTAAGAGTTTATTTTAGTAAATAGTCACGGCTCTATGTCGGCCATTGGATTAAGGAAGAGTAAACACTAGTTTTAGAGATGGGCTTAGGCTAGCATATGTGAATGCTAAGTCGAGTCATATGCGCAATTCAGAGTGGATTTCTTAAACAAAGTTTTGTTGCAATTGATGAGATACTTGCTCTAGATCGATCTTTAACCTTTGGTTTGAAGAGTTCTGGTGCAACTTGTTAATGGCAATTGACAAAACATATTTGAAGGAATATTGTACTAGCATTTGATCAACACTTGATAGCCGATTCGTTTAGTCATCGGCTCTAATAGCTGGTACCGGAAAGGTATCACCTCTAGTTCAAAAAATGAGAAAACTTAAAAGACATAAAAGCTGATACGGCATGTATTGCCTCTAGAGCAAAGAATAAAACAAAGCGTTCATAACATATACAGGGGCATTACGCTGAGGCACATTCATGAAAGAACAAGAGTCTTTGTTCATCGGTTTACCCTAAGTACAAACTAATCGAAGACCTTGTTCACTACGTCTTGAGCGGACGTAATGTCCACAATGGCCTCCATGGCGACGACGAATTCTTCGAGTAGGTCCTCATATTCCTTAGGACCATCACCCATTGAGAAGCCAGTCTCCATGGCATGGAGCTCATACCCTGTCTAGACTTGCATTGCGGTTAGCGCCACCGAAGCGCCGTGATGAACGTTGTAAGGAAAATGGACCCTAGGCCCATTTACTTTGGATTTTGGTGTTTGATGACCAACACAACCAAATTGGACTAATGAATTTGTAAGTGTTTGTTTTGTAGTTCAATAGGGTGCAAGACGTGACTTAGACGAAGGCGACATGATGATCCGATGATTAACACCACAAGCAAGACCTTAGGAACATAAGAGAAGACCCCAAGATATCAAGCAAAGTCTAAACACGAAGATAGGAACCAAGCCGCACGGAAGATCATAAAGATGAGCTCATAGAAGTGACCGGACGTTGGACCGGACGCTGGAGGAAAGTGACCGGACACTTCGATTAGTGGCTCAATAATAGCAGGTGTCAGCAGTAGTGACCGGATGCTGAACAAGTAAATCGACCTGACGCACCAATGGTACTGTTCATCAGCCCAGCAACACACTCAGCATTGACCGAACGTAGGACAGCAGCATCCGATCGAGTATAGAGAGGTTCTAGAGTGGCGAAATTGAGACCAGACGCGTCTGGTGGCAAGTGACCGGACGCTAGCAGCATCCGATCAATTGTTCACGGCTCCAACGGTCGAGACGACCAGACATGTTTGATCAGGATGACTCCAGCATCCGGTCAGTAGCAGAAAAAGCGGGATTTCATCCCCAACGTCTACTTTCTTAGTGGGGCTTATAAATACAACCCCCAACCGGCCATTTGGATAGTGTGGAACTGAGGAAACATACCAAGGGTGTTGATACACTATTTTAGTGATCTCCACTTGCATAGTGCTTAGTATTTTATTAGGTGATTAGCGTAGGTGCTTTGCAAAGTGCTTAGGTTGATTAGACCACCACTTATGCGCTTGCTCTAGGTTTAGGCCTAGTGTTTAGTGAGGTTTGCATACCTCTTACCACTCGGTGCTTACACGCACCATTGTTGTACATCGGAGGGGCTTGTAGTCTTGCGAGATCACACCAACTGCATTTGTGGTGTGGCCGCCACCATGTACCAAAGGGAACAAGGCCTACGGCGTTTTGGTCAGAAGCTTGATAGTGAAGACGGCGGGGAGCATCTGGGAGAGGCTTGCTGAAAGGCACGTCGGAGACCCACTTGCGCGTGCAGAAGGCCTGAGGCTATCCACGGAGTTACCTGACCGGGAGCTTAGCCCTTGCGAGGGGCTCCAACGAGGACTAGGGGAAAGCTTGCATGCTTCTCGATACCTCGGTAAAAATACCAGAGTTGTCGATGGGAGTTTGTATATCACTACCTTGTTCTTTAGCTTCCACAATTACATTGATTGTATTACTTCTTTTACGGTAGAGATAGCAACACACTAGCAAAATCATAGTTGCACATTTAGATAGTTTATCTTTTGCATAGGTTTTGCTAGGGTTAGAAAAAGAGGCCATAGTTGATAAGTAGAATTTTTAAGTTGCCTAATTCACCCCCCCCCCTCTTAGGCAGTCACGGTGCCCCTTCAAACATCGTGGAGGGCAATCTCCTGAACATGGGCTAAGATGTCTTGGGGACAAGCGTCAGTGAGGGAACCCCGAGCATTGTCGGCGTCCACGGCCACATTTGTCGCTAGTTGGGGAGACTCCAACTGCACTATTAGAGCTGGCAATCATAGAAATAGAAAGACTATCAATATAAAGACAGTAGAAATCAGAGTGGAGATGTTTCTAGAATTCATCTTACCTACCACCGCAGTGTTAGACTCAGCCAGCCACACTCGAATGGTACTGGCCTCCACCTTAGCCGCATTAAGGGCCGCTTGGAAGACCCCTAGACAGATCTCCATCTGGCCGTTTTTCTGAATCGCCTCGAAATAGCGGTCCTCGGCCGCCCTCCATTGTCAGAAGAAGCACCGAGCATCGTCGCTATTATACTGAGTTAGAAGAATTCAAAGACGAAGCCGGCGTGGAAGATGCAGTGTCAGAGGGCTTGCCGACCCTAGGGAGGGGACGAAGACTGTCATTTGAGACAAACCTATAGGTAAGTCAAAATAGTTCATCATCACAAGTAGAAGATGTTGATCTCACCTCATGCGTCGGAGGCGCTGGTTCGTCAGGCATGTTCTCCTCCCGAACCTCCTTCGCCACGCGCTTGCCGCGGTTCTCCTCGCCGGTCATGAAGTTGATCAGATCTACAGGAAGACAGGGAGGCCGCTATAGAGTTCTACGAGGGCAGAGAAAAGCAAAGGAATATGAATGGTTGCAAATGCAGATGTGTTCAGGGCTGGTGCCCTCGGCTTATATTTGAAGCCACGGAACGAAGGGGTGGACGCCTCGGGACATGCAAAAGGCAACCGCAATCAATATGAGGCGCAATGTCACCTCACTAATACCGAAGAGAATATGTTGCCAGATGACTAAGGATAGAAGATCGAAGGGCTCTCTTAATAAAGGCCATGTTTTCAGACCTAAATGGGATTAAGATCAGGGTCTAGAATCGGCTCTTTAGCCAGAACAAAAGAAAACATAATGAGACAATGGATAGTGTGGTTGTCATTGATTTTACACAAGAAATATGTTGATATACGAATTACAAGTATAGAACATCCTGGATCACTTTCAACACTTCTAGCCGAATAGCATCAGCTTCTACGATATGTTGTTTGTCTTCTTTGGCTGATTTAGGAATGCTCTCGAGGCTACTTCAGATGGCTCTACCTTCTCTGACTTTGGCCAGTAGTTCCCATTTCTTTTGTTGAATGGCATCAGGTATTTGAGCCAGGATGGACTTATGATGATCAATGACAGCTTTCATGTCTCCTAGCTCCTTCTCAAGTTCTGTATGCCTGGCTTCTAGTCGAGACAATTCTAGGTCAACACTGAGGGAGGAGTTCTTCAAGTGATCAATCGACTGTGATAGTTCTTTAGCCTCTTGCCTGTTCAAGTTCCCCTTGGCCAAAAGGGTTTCACGATCAAATAGATTCCTCTAAGCCTGTTTCACCTTCAAGAACTAATCTTCAAAAATGGAAAAAGGAGACAAGACTCTAGAGAGGGCAAGGGATGGATTACCCTTGATGGCCAAGAAAACTCTATGCATTGGATCAACATCTTGGACTAGATCAGCTATATTCTTTTCAAACATTGGCAGGACATCTCTTAGCTGGTTTCTGGTCTCTTCTGGCAAGGTTTCCTTGGAGGAAGTGGCTGACGAACTAATTTCATCTTCATCAAAATACTCCTCAAGATTGAAAGAGTAACTCAGTGCTGGAAGATTAAGTACCTGTGTATAAAGAAATCTTGATTAAGAGGCTTAAATCAGTTTATAATGAATGGATGGCAAAAAGGATACAGTACCTTCTCTGTAGTAGCCTCTATCTAAAAAGAAGGAACAACTGATGATGCACCAATAACATCTAGTTGAATCGGCTCTGAGCTTTCAACATTGGTATCTGCAATGTCAAATTTTAGTTCATAACTATTGTAGGAGAATAAAGGGGGGGTTTAACTTTGTTACCATCAGTTGCATGTTGAGTTGGGGAACCAACAGGATCACATTCGACGCTGGCATGATCCGTAAGTGGACTGTCTAGCTTCTGCTCTTGCATGGGTGTTTCCTTAGGAAGTATCTGACATGGTAAAAGCCAGATGAGGAATGGAAGCCGAATAGATCAAAAGTTAAAGAAAATGCTCTAACAAGCATCAAGGATAAAACTCACATTTTCTACTGATATGGAAGCATCGGTTATTTCAACCGAAATTGGCTCCTCTTGAGGATCAGCCAATGGGGGTTCAGTTGGTGCTGAGTCAAACGCCTAGGATAGCAATCCTGCACCTAGAACAGGTTGGGACGCAATGCATGATAGCTGTGAAAGAACGGGATCAACAATTGAATAACTTTTTTAAGAAGAAGATAAATTGTTTACCTGAGCAGTTGATGGTCTCGTTCTGTGGAGTCTCTTCCCAGTAGTAGTTTTCTGGGTTGTCCCTTGAGCTGCCTTGCGCTTGGAAGATTGACATGTGATGATAGTGGAAGCAACATGAGTTTTCATCAACTTATTCAGTGAAGGTGTAGTCAATCCCATTCTTGAGACTAGGCATGGTGGCTGATAATCTATGGAGTGCCCTTTCCTATCCAAACTTGGAGGATCAAACTCAGTATCCTAAAAGAGTCGGTTAAAACAGTTGGCAAGAAAATTCACCAAGTAATTTCTCTGAAAAGTGAATAAAAGTTACCTTGCTATCAGAAGCAAATTCTCCGCCTAGAGCTATACACAAAGGGTGAACCAGCCCACAGAAGAGGTGGGACCACCATTCTTGCCACTAGGAATCAAAAAGAGTGGAAGATAAGATAACTCTGATCCCAATTGAAAGACTCTGGAGGCTTCCATCACCTCACTTGATGAGGACATCGCCAAGATGGAGTCGAGGACGACTCCAATTCGAGAAGGGGAGGATGATGAGGACATCGCCACGCTAGACACACCGACGCCATGGTCTTCCCCAAGTTCCAATTCGTTCCCAACTCAGCTGTCCACGTCGCCCTCGGATTCAGCAGACACGTTGTCACTGTTTCAATCATAACTTCCTCATACGACATCGAAATGGGCCGTTCTTGGATGCGTTGGAAAGGGGACGACGACGCCGTCGTTTTGGATCTGGTCCTAGCTCTAGAAGGTCCATGGATCATTCTGTGTGACCACAGCAAGGTGCTGCATCACCTATTTGGGCCAACTTGGCCATGTATCGTGTCGGGCCTTAAGCCCAAGTTGTGGGCGCCCAACCCCTGGCCGTCCCCAACTCTAGGTCGAGTCTTAGACTATAAATACAGCCGCCGCCACTGCTACACAATTGGGTTTTGTTTAGAGTTTAGTTTTCCATCGAAGAACTAAATCGTTCATTGTAACTGTGGTGACAAATCCTTTTATAGTGATCCAGGGCCCCCGTTCTTGATCTCCTCCACTGTGTCGATTAGTCCTTTGGAACCAAGTTCTTGAATCCTTTATTGATATTCGCGTCATTCATATTTGTAATTTCAGATTGCGTGTTTTACCTTCTTGCTTGTGCTCTTCGATTCGCTTGCAGGAAAAGCCTTCTTGGTGAGGTCAATCAAGTTGTGCTTGGTTGATAACCAACGGAGCAGTGGTGTAACGGTTGCAGGGTTCGAATCGTGTCTGATTTGAAGCCGGATCGCCAACGTCGAGATCTCCACAAATCGAACTTACCGGCTACCTCTCGGAAGATCGGGCCTGTACTCATCATCACTGATATCTTCCTATGGCTTCAGTGTGTTCTTGAAGAATAGTTGAGGAGGCAATTGACCAAGGCCAAACTCATGAGCCACAAATGAAGGGTTGTAAAAATCATAAGTTGAAAGGTTGCCTAGGGGGAAGCAACCTATAGCCATTTTGCCGCGGCCATGATAAAATTTGGCTAGAAGGACATAGGGCTTGGTAAAAGAATTGAAGATCGCAACTACCATCTCATCCGAACAACCTGATTCAAATCAGAATTTGAATGGAAAGATCAACTCATTGTTTTCATCCCATTGTATGGTAGCCAAGTCAAGACTTCTGCATCAAACCCTTTGTAGAACTTTTTAAAGAGATGACCAACATCAAAATCAATTACTATGGCCGATGCACCGTTGCCGTAGCTCGTGCACTGGCGGATTCTTTCTTCTTCACCCTCATATTCCTCATCAAAATTAGAGGAAGAAAAGCTTTGGTTTCTAAGATTAGACCTTGCAATCTTGTGCATAAACAGATTAAGCCACAGTTGTATCAACCACCAAGGGCCACTAATAGTATGCACTGGTTCATTCTTCAGCAATTAGGCAACCACCTGGTACATCAGATGATAAGAAGCTCCTAGCAGATACTTTCGAAGAGGGATATCCTTGCCTAATGCTAGATGCTCCGCCATGAGTTTGTGATTGTAGGTTGGACCACAAGATGACCCGCAAAAAATGAACCTTTCCAACCACATGTTCAAGAAGGCCACATATTTGCTTTTGCTGACAACTGATCCATCTCCAGCATGGTCCAGAATGTAACTGGTTCATCCTATACATTCTGCTATTTTGACTAATTTCTTGGAGTCAGCACTCAAGTACTCATAAGGCTACATTGATCCAATAATTCTAAGGCCTATCAACATGTAGACATCGACCAGGGTGATAGTCATTGGGCCATGACCAAATACAAAGGTGTTTAGAGTGGTAGACCAGAAATAAGATGCAGCAATCAGAAGTGAGTCATTCCTCTCCATCCCAGACAACGAAAGGGTCAAGCATTGATTCAGGTCATAAAGTTCCCAATCTCCACCCTTCCTCACAAAAACCTTACAAAACTAGTCTCTCCATATCCTTTCATACTGGCTCTTAGAGCCGTACATTCGGAACTATCTGGTAACACCAGCATGTTCCGCCTTAAATTACTTATTAGCTTTCTCTCTTTGTCAATTGCAGGGTCAAATTGACTGGCACATCTTGGGAGGAGTGCGTAGGATCGACCATCCCTACGCTGAAGCTAGGCGGATCTCTAGCTCCATCGAGCGGACCTTTCTGGCTTGCTTGTGTGCCCTCGGCACGGGATAAAATTTCATGCCGATAGCTTCTTTTATATAAAAAGGGATTCAGTTATTTGCAGTCATTGGCTTAGCATAAACTGATTATTATTGACATCCAATTGCCATTGACTAATATTTGCCTAAATAACAATATCCACCCTAAATGATAACTGATTTTTCTTTCACAACCACATGAGCTTTAACTGATTTATTCTTATGAGTATGCTGGAATCGACTATTTAGTTAATTTCCTTCCACATCAGCTCTCAGAGCCGCACATTCGGAACTGTCTGTTAACACCGACATGTTCTGCCTTAAATTACTGATTAGCTTTCTTTTTTTATCAATTGTAGAGTCAAATTGACTGGCACATCTCAGGAGGAGTGCATAGGATTGGTAATCCCTACATTGAAGCTAGGTGGATCTCTAGCTCCATCGAGTGGACCCTTTCAACTTGCTCGTGTGCCTCGGCATGGAACAAAATTTTGTGCGGACAGAGACGAATATCGGTATATGGATCGAAAACTTCTGGCTCACCTGCCGAGCTAGGGGGAGTGGATGATGATCACTTCATCATTCAATACCTCCCCATCTGCATGGGGGAACATGTTTGAGGATGGCTCGAATTCCTCCCGCACGACAGCATTCGTGACTGGGCGAACCTTAAGAGGATCTTTGTTGGAAACTTCCAGGAGACATATGTCCGCCCTAGAAACTCCTAGGACCTCAAGAGCTACCAGCAGGAGCCTAGTGAGTCCCTATAGGGTTACATCCGTAGATTCTCAAAGCGGTGCAACTCCCTACCTAATGTCATCGACACGGACATCATCAACACATTCCTCTCTAGGACAACCTACGAGTCCCTAATCCATAAGCTTGGCTGCCTGAAGCCCGTACCACTTGTGACCTGCTCGATGTCACCATGAACCATGCCTCTAGCGAGGAGGCAGTCAGGGTAGTCTTCAACAGAGGCCAGGACAAAGGCAAGGCCAAGTGTAAGGACCAAGACAAGGGCCCCTCCATATAGAGGGGCAAAAAGAACAAGAAGGATCGATGCCGACCGACCAACTCCACGTTGGTCGCCGCAGCTGATCACGTGGGCAAGCAGCCCCAGTAAGGCCTGCCTGATCACTTCAACAAGCTCATAGATAGATCCTGCACCAACCATGCCTGCCCCATCAAGCACCTCTACAAGGACTACGAGCTCCTCAAGCATTTCCTGCGATAGGCCGGTGGGCTGAAAGAAGGAAAAGGCAAAGAGGCAACGACCAAGAAAGGAGACATGGCGGGCAAGGATGGGGACGGCTTCCCTGACCCTGAGGAATGCATCATGATCTTTGGGGGAACTAATGCCATCTACTCCAAGCACCAGCACAAAGTGCGCTACCAAGAGGCATGCATCATCAAAACGGTCGTCCCCTCCATCCTTCGCTGGTCGGAATCTCTGATCACTTTTGATCAGAGGGACCATCTATCCCATGTCGCCCGACTAGGATGCTACCCACTCATCATCGACCCCATCATCCACAAGAAGCACCTTACCAAGGTGCTGATGGGTGGAGGCAGCGGCCTCAACTTCCTCTACATCGACACCCTCAACATCATGTGCATCCCCCAGTCAGAGCTCCGCCCAGCGAGCTCTCCCTTCCATGGTATGATCCTAGGAGCGTAGGCATACTCGGTTGGGCAGATCAACCTACCTGTCATGTTTGGAGACCAATCCAACTTCTGCTCGGAGGTGCTCACCTTTGAGGTGGTGGACTTCCTAGGGTCTTACCATGCCATCTTGGGGCGGCCATGCTACGCCAAGTTCATGGTAGTCCCCAACTACACCTACCTGAAGTTGAAGATGCTAGGACCAAATGACATCATCACTGTGGGTAGCACCTTCTCGCACGCCTTCACATGCGACTGCGAGCATTTCAAGCTCGCCACTACGGTCATCAACTCATCCGAGCTCCCATGGCTCCGGGAGTCATCGACCCCAGTAGTCCCAGACTGCAACAAACCAATCTCCTCAATGGCCTTCCGTCCACTCGAGGAAACTAAGATGGTGGGGATCGACCCCACTGATCCAACCAAGATGGTGCGGATCAGGACCCAGCTTCTGGTCAAATAGGAATATGAGCTCATTGACTTTCTGTATGCCAATCGTGATGTCTTCGCATGGAAACCATCTGACATGCTGGGCATACCATGGGAGGTCACTGAGCACGCACTACGCCTTGTCCTAGGCTCGAAACCCGCTAAGCAATGCCTGCATCGCTTTGACGACAAGAGGCGTAGGGCCATAGGCGAGGAGGTCGCCAAACTCTTGGTAGCTGAATTCATCAGAGAGGTATTCCACTCCGACTGGCTTGCTAATCCTATTCTTATTAAAAAGAAGACTAGGAAATGGAGAATGTGTGTCAATTATACTGGCCTCAACAAAGCATGTCTAAAGGATCACTTTCCTTTGCCGCGCATAGACCAGATAGTCGACTCCACCTCGGGATATGAGATCCTCTCTTTTCTGGATGTCTACTCAGGCTATCACCAGATTGTGATGAAAAAGTCCAATCAACTCACAACCTTGTTCATCATCCCATATGGTTCGTACTGCTATATAACCATGCCTTTTGGCCTAAAGAACGCTGGCGCCACCTATCAATGGTGCATGCAGCAATGCTTCGCCGACCAAATCAACCCGCTCGACCAACCCAATTAGGTCGACAGGCCAAAACCAACCATCGCCATCTATGTTGATGACATAGTGGTCAAAATGGCTCAAGCCTATGACCTAATCACAAACTTGGCCGCGACATTCGCAAACCTCCGAAGGTTCAACATCAAATTGAATCCCGAAAAATGTATTTTTGGGGTTCCGAAGGGGAAACTACTTGGATACATCGTGTCCGAACACGGTATCGAGGCCAACCCCAAAAAAATCATGGCCATCTCCAACATGGGCCCTATATGCAATGTCAATGGTGTACAAAGGCTCACCAGCTGTTTGGCCGCCCTGAGCTGATTCATCTCCTAGCTCGGCGAACAAGAGATGCCTCTCTACAAACTTCTCAAAACGATAGACGTGTTCGTCTAGACTGAGGAAGCACACTAGGCTTTGGAGAGCCTCAAAACATCATTGACATTGGCCCCAATGATCGTTGCTCCCGAATAGGGAGAACCCCTCCTCCTCTACGTTGCGGCAAGAAACCACGTGATGAGCGCTGCCCTGGTCATCGAAAGGGAGGAGCCAAGACACCACCTTAAGGTCCAACGACCCGTATACTTCATTAGAGAGGTACTCACTGACCACAAGGTCCGGTACCCCTAGGTGCAAAAACTCCTATAGGCCATGCTGATGGTGACCTGAAAGCTCCTGCACTACTTCACCAACCATGAAGTTGCGGTCGTCACTTCATACCCGCTTGGAGACATCGTCCGCAACCGCGACGCCATAGGATGGATCTCCAAGTGGGCACTCGAACTCATGGGCCACAACATCAGGTATATCCCCCGTACCACTATTAAGTCTTAGGCTCTCATGGATTTTTTCGCTGAATGGACAGAGGTCCAGCTATCAACCCCAGACGTCACCCACGAGTACTAGACGATGTACTTCAATGGGTCCATCATGGCGCTCAGCTCAGGGGGCTAGAGTGGTTCTAATCTTCCCAGATGGGAGTAGGCTCTGCTATGCCATCCGCCTCTACTTTTCAACTTCAAATAATGTTGCAGAATACGAGGCCCTCATCAACGGACTACGCATCACCATCGAGCTTGGTGCTACATGACTCTACGTTCATTGCGACTCGAAGCTGGTTGTCGACCAGGTCATGAAGGAGTCCTCCTGCAAAAGCCCCCTCATGGCAGCAGACTGCTAAGAGGTGCACAAACTCGAGGACAAATTCTAGGGGATCGAGCTACATCACGTCCCTTGAAAGGACAACGTCGCCGCCGATTTTCTCACAAAATTGATCGCCAGGCAGGATCCATCTTCGAGCGGGGTCTTCATCAATGACCTCCACGAGGCATCCACCTGCATCCTAGAAGGTCCGATCTAGACACCCCAACACCAACCCAGCGCTTGGGGGCTCTAACCCCGATGCCAAACCGGTGCTCCAGGGCTCTGACCCTAGTGCCTCCATGACGACGTCGCCCACCGACGTCACCATGTTGGCACTCGATCAAACCGACTGGTGAGTGTCGCTACTCGCCTACCTCCTCGAGGAGGTTCTCCCACCCGAAAGGACTGAAGCTCAACGGATCGCTCGACACGCCAAGACATTCATCGCCATCGGTGATGAACTCTACAGGTGAAGTCCATCAGGGGTACTCATGAAGTGCATCCCTACCAACCAAGGGAAACAACTCCTCCTCGAGGACCATGCTAGAATCTATGAACATCACGTGGCCCCATGGTCACTGGTCAGAAAAGCCTTTCACCAAGATTTTTACTGGCCCACCGCACTATGAGACGCAGAGGAGGTCATCCACAGGTGCGAGGGATGCCAGTTCTATGCTCGGCAAACTCATTTGCCGGCATAGGAGCTCCAAACCATCCCTATCACCTAGCCATTCGTAGTCTAGGGTCTCGACATGGTAGGACCCCTCAAAAAGGGCCCAAGAGGCTTCACTCATCTACTCATGGCGGTTGACGAGTTCACCAAGTGGATAGAGGCCAAGACCATCACCAACATCCGCTTGTAGGAGGCAGTCAAGTTCTTCCTCAACATCATCTACCGGTTCGACATTCCTAACTGTATCATCACTAACCACGAAACTAACTTCACTGGGAAAAAGTTACTGGACTTCAGTGATGGATATGGCATCAGGATCGACTGGGCCTCGATCGGACATCCATGTACTAACGGGCAGGTTGAGCGTGCCAATGCCATGGTCCTCCAAGGACTTAAGCCATGCATCTTCGATCAACTCCACAAGTATGCTAGGCGATGGGTTACAGAGGTCCCAATGATCCTCTGAAGCCTGAGAATGACCCCGAATAAATCCATAGGGTTCACACCCCTCTTCCTAGCCTACAGAGCTAAAGCAGTGCTGCCCTCCAACATCGACCACGTGCTCCAAGAGTGAAGGCTTTCGACCATGACTGAGCCACGGAGGCTCAGCAGGACATGGTCAACCTACTTGAGGAGGCCCACGAGACGACCATCATCCGCTCCACTCGCTACCAGCAGACTCTCCATAGGTACCACGAGAGGAAAATCAGAGGAAGGATCCTCCAAGCCAGAGACTCATGCTTCGAAGGACCCAATCGACCAAGGAGAAGCACAAACTCTCTCCAACATGGGAAGGATCCTATACGGTGACCGAAGTAATCCGATCGGGAGCCTACCGACTGAAGGACGACAACGGCGATGTTCTCACTAACACTTGGAACATCGAACAGTTACGTCATTTCTTCCCCTAAAATTTGATCCTCGCCGTTTTCCTTTCATTCAACGTTTGCTCTTGCAAAGCACCCTAGCCCAAACACTTTTGGCTCAGGTCACTCGGGGGCTCCATGAGGGTACAATACCACCTCTCTTTTTTACTATCTTATGGTAAATACTTTTCTACCTAGACGAAAGGGTAGTCCATTCCTTTAATTACCTTACGTAACTTTGCTTTTAACATTCTGACCGATCGCACCCCGCCACTACCTACGGTTACGAGCAGCTGAGCCTCACAGGCCACCTAGGCTCTTAAGGTTGTAGCCTATAGGACAAATGGGCAGGTGCGAAAAGAAAGAATAAAAAAGAAAATTATGCTAAGGTAAATATAAGGAATGGATGGGACAAGCTTTCTCAAACAAAGTGATTCATCACAAGACAAAAATTGATGTATTCGTCAAATACAACTGTTCACACGATGGCTCCCCCACGAACTTAAACTATTACATCTATTGGCCACTTCTACTGTCGCCACCCAACGACATCGGTTGATGACACGACCAGCGAAGTTAAAGGCTGCTCACCCACCGATGGGGCGACGCTCGGCTCAGACGGAGCTTCTGACCTGGCCTCCACTCCATCCACAGGATGGGTAATGTCTTCTTGATGCACGCCTTCAGCCACGCTCACACTGTGAGCCTCCATCACCATTGCACTCTAGTCGTCGGCGTACCCTCTGTAGATGGTGGCAAAGTCTAGGTCCAAGTGTCTTCTAGAGGCAGGCATCAAGTACTGCAACAAGTTCATAAGTTCATGGGCATCATCCAAGAGCGTTTACTACCACCAGACATAACCACCACAGCAAGGGCCCTGCCCGGTTCCGCTCCCTCAACTTCGGCGAGTGCAACGGGTACCTCAAGGGCGTTGCACCCATAGATGCTCAGTAGAAGAACATGGAGCTCTGGACTTTCCCATACAAATGGAGCAGCTCCTGGATAGGGACACTACCTGCCAAAGTATGGCCGCCATAGTTGGAGGATGTCTCTGACATCTCATCAAACTTTATGAGTTGGCTGACCTGAGGAGCTGTAGGGGCGAAACCCCCACTAGAGCAGTCCCAAGCAACTTCCACTCTGACAAAGCTCATCCAAAAAAGATCCACCAGAAGAAGTCCATGTGTGGCTCCATCCCGAGGAAGGCCTCACACATAGTGATGAAGCCAGCGATATGCAGCACCTAGTCAGATTGAGGTGCTACAGCTCTAGGCCCCACTCATTAAGGAGCCCACATAGGAACCAGTGCGTAGGGTATCCTAACCTACGCTCATGGAAGGGGACGAAGGAGACAACCTTGCTGTCCTGAGGTCACGGGAAATCCTCCCCCACAAGAGCCCTCCAGTGCGCCACCTCCTTCGATGGCCACACCCCCTTCTTGGCGAAGGCGGCTAGCACCAACATGCTCACAATGGATGACCTCCAGCTCGACATTGTGCTCTGAATTCGTGAATGGATCTGTGAGTTTTCTCCTCTCCCTTGCTCTCCCCATTTTTCCTAGAAACCACCGCGGCACTCAAACACTCTTGGTGAGAAGGAAAAAGGAGAAGAGGCGACAGATGAGGAATAGGCGAATGAACAGGACAAATGTCCTCTCCCTTCCCCTATTTAAGGAGAAGGCATAGTAGTTGGGGAAAGGCGAGGGATTGGGACAAAAACCCCTCTCCCTTCCCCTATTCAATGCGGATGGGATACGATAGGACGTGCCCTGACCGATGGGATGCGCCCTGCCCGATGAGACGGTGCCTGGTCAGACGGGATGTGGCCTAGGTATTGCCCACCACTACCGCACGCTGAGCGTGAGAAACAAGGCACAATTGTGCGTAGGTGGCCCTTTGCCTTCCCAGGCAAGACTTGGAAGGGCTCAACAATGGGATCTCTGCCTAGGAGAGACCAACGGGCTTCTTGAGTCGATTAGATGGCTCAGGCAAATGCTAAGAGACAAGTAAGGAGCAGAGGGATGCCCCATGTAGGCCATGTTGACTCCATCACGAATGATGAGCGCGGATCCTAGTCAGACATATCCGATAGGAGCTCCTCAAACCCCATCACTTGAGTCATCAAGGTAACATTACCAAACCCCCACTATTTCTTTATAAGATCATTCATTCATCTGCTATCATTCATACATTCATACACCCATTCACACATTCATTCATACAAATCATTCATTCATCCCATACATCCAAAGCATCACATATGCAGTTAAATGCATCATAACGCTCCGTGTTGCATCATGAAGTGGCAGTTGCCTCATACAACATGAGCAACGACCGACCGAGGTTCAAAGGCCGGCCTATGAAGGGCTCGAGGCCGCCTCGCGTCAAACAGAGCCTAAGGAGAAAACATAGATGAGCCCCGAGTGGCCCTCGCCTAGTCTACTCTGAAGCAGACAGGGTTATCTCAAACTTCTCATTTGATCCTAACCTCGAACCATGCCCACAAAATCTCCATCGAGGTGAGGCTAGCGGGCCACTTGGGTCGGTCTCTAGAATGACCTAGGCATCTACTAAGACATAGGATAAGGAGCAGTGGAATGCCACATGAGGGCTATGCCAACCCTGTCATTAACGATGGACCTGGATTTCACTCGAATGTGCCCGTTAGTGGGCTCACCGAGCACATCACTTGAGCCATCGAGGCAAGCGATGTTAGCTTAGCCCTTCTAGTTGCAAAAACCGGGGATGAGGTAATGCATGAAACTCAACCAACCCTTTCCGAGCCCAATGGGGCTCTAGGGCTCGGGACGCCCAACACCTTGGCATGACCTTGGCTATGCCTGGATCCATGACTTCGACTCACCCAATCCCTTGGCATGCCCAATGTCTAGATCCGTGACTCTGACTCGATCGATCCCTCGGTGTGCCCGATGTCTAGATCCATGACCCCGACTCGCCCGATCCCTCGACATGCCTGATCCCTAGATCTACGACTCTAACTCACCCAATCCCTTAGCTATCCCTCGGCTACGCCTGATGCTTAGGTCCACGAGTCTGTCTTGCCCAATCCCTCGGTGATCCCTCGGCTACGCCCGACGCCTAGGTCTGCGAGTCTGTCTCATCCGATCCCTCGGCTGTGCCCAACACATGGGTCCATGAGTCTATCTTGCTAGATCCCTCAGCTGTCCCTCAGCTACGCCCAACGCCTGGGTCTATGACTCTGTCTCGCCTGATCCCTCGGCTGTCCCTTGGCTGCGCCCGACGCCTGGATCCGTGACTCCGACTCACCCGAACCCTCAGCTATCCCTTGGCTATGCCCAACACCTAGATCCATGACTCTAACTCGCCCAAACCCTTGACAGTCCCTTGGCTATGCCCAACGCCTAGATCTATGACTTCGACTCGCCCGAACCCTCGACGTGCCCGACGCCTTGGTTGGTGACTCTGTCTCGCCCTAGTCCCTCAGTTGTGACCAAATGCCTGGGACCATGCTCCTGGAAATGATGGGTCAAAACTAGAAAGAGGAGACTATGCCCACCAAGCTGCACAAACTCATGCCCGTGGACAAAACCCCTCAGGCGATTCTGCTTGGTTCACCCGGGGGCTCGGGGCTACACCCACGGGTGCACTTGCGTGAACCCATTGTCAAAACAAAAAATTTCTCCGCTAGCAACACTAAACCCCCCAGACAATTCTGCATGAATCACCCAGGGGCTCGGGGGCTACACCCGTGGGTGCGCTCGCGTGCACCTGCTAACAGGACAAAATCCCCTAAACGATTCTACCTGAATCGCCCGGGGCTCGGAGGCTCCTGTTGAGTTCATAAACCTAGGGTTGATCATGGACCTGCTTCCCAGCAAAAGCTTGGCCTAGCAGACGATGTTACGAACGACATGCAACTTCTAGGCCGGCCCAAAAAAAACTCACAACGGGCCAGAAGGGTGATCCTGCCTCACTTCTGACTTTAGCCCGCCTCTCCGATCGGAAGGCCTGGTCAAGGAGGAACGACGCTCACTTCCAACTCCGGCCCACCTCTTCGATCGAAAGGCCTAGCCAAGGAGGAATGGTGCTCGCTTCTGACTCTGGCCCACCTCTCCGACTAGAAGGCCTGGTCGACACTTATGGCTCTTCTCCGACTGGCGCAGTCAGAACCGACTGGGACCAACCGATCGGGGATGCCCGCTCGGTGAGGACCGAGGAAACGAGAGGAGCAAGAAAGGCAGGGCGCTCAAGTCAAACGCAATACCAAGGACCGTACCCTATACACCTACAGCATAGTACCAATAGGGCATGTCAAAAGGGTGCCCTGCCACCCTCTAGGCATGTCAGAACCCTAGCAGTGTTGTGGGCGCCGATGTTTGCCCTATAGTGTTGTGGACGCCCTCAACTCTCACACTAGACGAACACGGTAAAACCCCTCACATGCCTCTAGGCACCAATAGGATGGTAGGCATCGACATCTGCCATACCAGAAGAAGACGACAGAATCTCCCACATGCACCTGACATTAATAGTGTTGTGGGTGCCTATAATCATCATTGTACCCAACGGCGTGGGCAACAAGACTTAATAGCAAACGTAAACTCTCCCTCTCTCGTTTGTAAGGCCATCTCCTTCATCTATAAAAGGGGATGCACTCTCTTCCAATGAGGGGGAACCATCGATTGGATGATTCGATTCACAAACGACTCAACCACCAGCGAATCACACAACCTACGATTCCAATAGAGCACATGCTCAAATACTTAGCACACATAGCAGCTCCCGTCTCTCTCGGTCCTTTGGTCCAGAGTCCGACCGGACCTCTTGCACCCCCATCATTCTCTCTCTCATTTGTAACCTCATAGCAAACTTTGAGCATCTGGGCTCAGGAATAAAGTCACCGACTGACTCAAACTAGACATAGTGCTTGTTGCCTGAACCAGTATAAACCCTGAGTCATTGAGTGCTAGGCCACATCCGATCACAACATACGACAAAACTATAAATATTTATGTGTTGGTCACTTTCTACACCGACAGGTTGCGTATAATAGCAAAGTGAGCCTGCAAAACACCAAATGCACGCTCCACATCTTTTCTTGCTCCATTTTGATGCTCTACATATAGTTTGTCTTTCTCACACTGAGGCAAGGGTACTGTTTTTACAAATGTTGCCCACTCTAGATAAATACCATTTGCTAGGTAATACCCCATGTTGTACTCAGTTCCATTGACTGTGAAATCAACTTCTGGGGCTCTTCCTTGAAGTACTTCAGTGAACAAAGGTGGCCGATTTAGGACGTTATGTCATTGTTGGACCCAACAACACCAAAAAATGCATGCCATATCCAAACATCATGTGAGGCAACAACTTCTAGCATGACATTAGGATATTTTATGTCATCACGGGTATACTACCCCTCCATGCCTTTGGACAATTCCTCCATTGCCAATACATGCAGTATAGACTTCCCAACATATCAGGAAAACCACAAGCTTCACCTATGTGAACTAAATGTTGAATATCTTCTCTAGTTGGCCTCCTTAGGTATTTTCATCAAAATTTGCAATCGCACCTTGACAGAATTTTTTCATGCACTCAATAATTGTGGTTTCAACTATTCTAAAATTTTCATCCCACATGTCAGCAGGTGTACCATATGCTAACATGCACATAACAATTGTGCATTTGTGCAATGGTGAAAAGCCCATCTTCCCAAATGTATCGTTCCTTTGATAGAAATATAGAGACCAAGTACTTAAGGTATGTACAATTTGTATGAATAGGTGATGCTTCATACGGTACCTATGCCAGAATTGAACATCATTGTACACTGGATTTTTTGAGAAATAGTCTGCAACCAGCCTATCACTAGCAGCTTCACGATTTCTTTCTATATGCCTTTTTGGAAATTGACGATGGTCATTGGATGTACCTTCTAGTTGAGCCTCAATCTGACCTTTAAACTTTGCCTCAATCTTAGCTTCCACTGGATCATTCATGAACTCCCAAAAGAACTACTAGATGTTAATCCTGTTTGTAAGTTCTTCAGAAGAACTTGCTATAGGCTCATGTGGATTTGATGCCATTCCCTCAGCCCCTAGATGAGAGCATGCTAGGAGGTGTGTACTGGTTTGTTGTGTGAATTGTTCTGAGAGCATCACCTTCTATTTATAGGGAAAAGCTGGTCACAACAGCTAGTTTCCAATGGCTAGATTCAAATCACTAAAATCCAAATGTGCTATAACAGATAGATTCAAATCACTAAAATCCAAATGTGCTGCAACACCTAGATTCCAACACCGGAACTGGAACTGTAGCTTTTTACAACAGCTAAATTCTAATGAAATAAATTATACACGTGAGCTATAAAATAAATATTTGTACTGTTGGTATAGATGTCCAACGGGACGGCTTGGCCTGGCCTGGCATAGGCCTGTGCTAGGCACGACTCGATGGGGTTCGGGCCAGCACGACACGTCGTGCCTACCGGGCCATGCCAAGGCGAGCACCGTGCCTAACCTACGGCCTAGGCATGACCTGCTGGGCCGTTTATCAGGCCAGGCCAGCCCAAGAAGCATGATCAGTCCAGCGTGCCGGGCCAGCCTAGGCCCACGATGAAGCACGAGCAGCCAGAGAGAGGGGGGAAGGGGAGGAAGCATGAGTCACCGGAGTGGAGGCGGGGAGGAGGCGTCCGTGTGGGGATGCGGCATCGATGCCCGTGCGCGAGGGCCGAGGGGAGGGAGGGGGCGTCCCGCGTGGCATCAACCTCAATGCCGCCTACAGCTCCATGAGCTACAGCCACCGGAGCAGCTGGGCCATGGACGGTGAAGTAGGGCCACTGGAGTAGCCTATGTGGCTCCCACGTCGCCGCTGCGCTGCCGCTGCACCATAGCCCTACCACCGCACGACCACACCGCCGCAGCCGCTTCCCGCCATGGCACCACAGATCTATGTGCCGACAGGACAGATTTGGCCAAGGGGACGATAGATTCGGGCATGGCTGGTGACGGATTCAGAGAGAGAGAGGAAGGAGGAGAAGGGCCGAATGGGGAAGACCCAGCCGCCCTTGAGCTCCGGCGGTGGTCGAGGATGAGAGCGCTGGGAGGCTTGGAGGCAGGGGGGAGTGGAGGCCGGCCTTGGGGAGGGGGAGGAGTGGTGGCCGATTACTCGGGGAGGGAGTGAGGGCCGAGGGGTTGTGGCTGCATGGTTGCGCCTGTGTATGGGTGTGAGGATTGGGATTTGGGGAACAGGGTGTTAGGGTTAGCCGGGCCGAGGGGGGAGGCAGGGACGGTGGGCGGTGGGCTGCGCTGGGCCGTGGGGAGGGGAGGAAGGAGTGAGGAGGCCCAAGAGGGGGAGGGGGCAGGGCGGGCCGGGCCGTGCTAGCCCATGGGCCTGAGCAGCAGCCCAGGCACGGCCTGCACCCTCGGACCGGGCCAGCCCAGGCCCGCACGTCATCGGGCTGGGCTAAAAAAGTGGGCTTCGTGCCGTGCCGTTGTGCCTCAGGCTGCATGGACATTTATAACTGTTGGCTGCTACAATGTGCTTAATAAAAGTGCTAAATACATTATAAATTAACATAACAGGACAATACATATATAGGGAACATGATACATTATAGAAAGTACATGACAAGCTACTTCTAGAAACACATTATGGAAAGTACACGATAAACTACTTGTACAAACATAGTGAATAATAAAGGTACAAACTGAGCTTTTCAAGGAAAAGCTCTGTAGCTAGGTAATCCAAGACTTGTTTATGTCTTCATGAGGTATCCTTGTCGTAACCTGAAGTATCCTTGTTAAATAGCTCTATATATGTTGCAAGTTTGTCTAACTTGTTCCTCTCCTTGTTTTTTAGCATTCTTGTCATCAACTGCAACTTGAGCTAATGCTGCTTCAGCCATTTTTTCAATAGCCATAAACTTTTGTAGTTGTAGTTCATTGAACTTCTGCATGCTTTCCTCTGTAAAAAGACTTTCTTCTGAACACTTCTATTTTCCTTTCTTGTTCTTCTCAGATTTGACTGCATCTCTCCCTTGCGGTCGCCGTGATTCAATAGATGCACCTGTGTCTTGAGATGAAGAAGAGGTGTAAGCACCAGATGAATTCAACTTAATCCTCTTTTGCACTTCATGAACTGGGTAAGCTCTAGCCCATTTAGGTTGGTCCTTCATTGCCACCCACTAATGTTCCAATGGGAATGGTCGTTTCTTTTTCATAAGTCCCTTCCACTTCGCACACACCTCCTCCATAAGCTGATCATCAGATTGACCACTTCCATGTCTATTCTTCACATCATTGTAGACTCCATTAAACTTGTTAATGATAGGCATATTCTTGTGCCAGTGTTCTTTGCACTGCATTGTTGTTCTTCTTTGCTGCTTGGGAGCATGCTTGTTATATTAAGCTTCAATTTCCTTCCAAAAGCGATCTCGAGGCTTTCCATTGTCATCGTTGGGATCATTTGAATTCTTGAGCCAGGCACTTACTAGGCGTAGGTTCTCCTCTTCATGCCAAAATTTGCGACCTCCTTCTTTGCACCATCATCTGTGCTGCTCTCACTGTCTTATTCAATATGAATAGGTATTGACTCCATTGGAGGGGCTCTGGACACCAGAGAAGATGAAGCAATGGGGCTGCTCTCATCACCCCTTGAGTTGCTGCCACAACTAGGTCCAAAGAAGGCCATCGGTCTAATTGGAGATGTTGGACCATTGCTGTGGTAACCTCCATGGCAGGCTACTGGTGGGAAAGGGAAGTGCTGGAAATTTGGTGGTCCTCCAAAGGGATTGCTGATATTTTGTGGGTAGGGACCATGCGTGGGTGGATAGTTCATGGGGTAGTGTTGCTGCTGATGGAAGTTTTGAAAGTTTTGGTATGCTGTGTGTTTGGATTTGGTGCTTCTGGACTAATGTGTGAGTTGAGAAGATTTGAGAAACCAGAAGAGAAAGAGTTGTCCATCTTTGAACTTTTGCTTTGGATATGCCCCTGGTGTGTGTTTGTTGAACTAGTTCATGTGAGTATTTATATGCAGCAAGCAACTATGAAGCACCGCAACAGTCGGGACCAATGGCCGCCTAGGATATAATATTTTAATCATCTAGGGCCAATGGCTAATTGGAAAAATATTTTTTACTTTTTTAGACACCGACAAAGGAACATGCCTCGGCTCAACAAAATTTGAACTTAGACATTGATGGCCACAATGATAGGCACCGATGCTCCAAGACTCTCTCCCTCTTTCAGCACCGCAGAAAACAACATACGCTGTGGCCAGTCTTAGTCATAGCTATCGTACAGATTTCCCTCAAAACAAAAAACAAAAAAAAGCTACGTACAGATCCTACTCAAAAAGAAAAACTGTTTCTAAATAAAACTCAAAAAGAAAAGCTACATACAGAGATGAGGTAGTACAGAGATGAGGGAGCAGGCGCCGCCTAGGACTTAGTGATTATTTCAGTTTAAAACTTAATGCTATTTTGGTTGTCTAATTTTGCGTGTATATTATATGATTGTGTTCTTTTTTACATAGCTTTGTTACGGCACTAACAATACTGAAAACCAGAGATAGTTTCTATGTCTATTAGTTTATATAGACAATACACATAGAAACTATTCCTTGCGTCTCACAAAGAATATCATTTTCATTTCCCGAGAAGTAAAACATTTTAACTTTGCCAATTATATATAAAAATATTAATATTTATTATACATAATTAGTATCGTTAGATAAATCTCGGAATATATTTTCATAATAAATTTATTTAGTAATATAAATGTTGCTAATATTTTTTTTATAAAGCTAGTCAAATTTGAGAAAGTTTGATCAGCACACATCTCATAGCGTCTTTCTTTTCGTGACGGAGGGAGTATATTCTTGTAGGATAGTTTCTGCATAATAAACTTTTGTCTAGTGATATATCTTTTCTCTTGCTTATCTATCTTATCACATCTCTTCATATCTTAGTTCCCGTATAGACATGATTTCTTAATAAGAAATTATTTCATTCTCTCTTTTAATTGCAGTGTCAAGTTGATATCTTAACTAGCGAACATAGAAACCATGTGGTTTTGCCACGCCCAGGCTCGGTAAAATTCCTGGCTCGGCCAGTGAGTACCAGCGCCAGGGCCGTAATGCTCGGCTTAAATTGCATGCCGTATTGCTGTGTCTCCGTGGTACTCCCAGTACCTTCGCCATCGTCGCATGGGCCTCCTCTCACCTGCTTCTTAAATTGCATGGGCCTTGGGCTGTCGCCTCCCGTCAGGAGCCTTCTTCGATCTCGCTGCAGCGGCTGCTGCTACTGCACCGTCCTGTCAGGCTCCCCCGCAGGCTGCAGCTCGTGATGGCGAACTGGATGTCAGGCCTGCGGGCTTCTCCATCAATGCCGTGGCTCGTGTCCTCCACTCCTGCGCCGCGCAAAACCCACTTCTTCACTCCCGGCTCGTGAGTTGTGGGAGAGAACGAGAGCAGTAGAGCACGCCGCGTTCCCCGGAAATTCTCACGCGCCGCCCGTTGCCTTGTTGCCTGCCGGCTTGCCAAGCGCCGTGCCCTTTCTACGGCGGCCTCGGCCTGCCCCTGCGTGCCTGCAGGCTGTAGCGTCACTTGTGGTCGCTAGAGCAGCTGATGGATGGATGCGTACGTGCTGGCGTGCTCCCAGCCACGAGGCATGCGTACATTATACGTACTGTACTGTACTGTACCTACACTTGGGCCATGGCACGGACGGGCTGCAGATCTAGCAGAATCTACGCGTTTGCCGGCCGGCTGGTCACGTGTTCATATCATACGTACGCTCGCTCGCGCGTACGTACAGCCTGTTACTGTTAGGTTTTGGCATGATAAGCTCGACTGATGCTGATTTATTCTGAGAGAAAAATATTATTAACAGACTGATAAGCCCTGACTAAAACAACCGGCAACAGGCTGGCAGTGACTTCCAGCGAGCAGTAGTATTGCGACCCCGATCGGATCATGGAGGCCGTGGGATGTCCCCACGCTGAACGTGAGGGGGTGTTTAGTTTTTTTTTTGCTTTAAAATTTATGTCACATCAAATGTTTAGGTATTAATAAAGAGCATTAAATATAGATTAATTACAAAACCAATTATATAAATGAAGGATAATTTGTAAGATGATTTTTTAAGTCTAATTAATATATCATTATTATATATTTATTGTAGCATAACGTTGTCAAATCATGGACTAATTAGGCTTAAAAGATTCATCTCGTAAATTAGTCGTAAGTTATGTAATTAGTTTCATAATTAATCTATATTTAATACTCTATACATGTGTCTGAATATTTGATGTGGCAGAAATTTTAGAAGGCCGGGTAGAAACCAAATAGGACGGTAGTACCAAAAGAAGATAAAGGCAGGGGTAGGGGTATACGTACTCCGTAGCATCGTAGGCTCGCACGTGGGAAGCAGATCACGCGTGCCAGGCAGGGTGGCGGCCATCATTGCGTACCATGCAAGCCGCCGGCCTCCAAAACTCCCCTCAATGGCTCAATCCCCTCATCGCCGCCTCGCCGGAGGAAAATCACGGCCACCCCATGCAGCAAGGAAAACTACAACCGTAGGCCACGAGGCTTTTGAGGGGGTGCGGACTGGCACTGGCCAACCGTAGGCTGGGTCTGGATGACGGGATCGCACGGGACGGGACCGTAGCTTTTGGTCTTATAATTCGTTTTTTCAGTTTGATTTTTTCAGCTAAAACAGTATTTCAATCGAAATAATATTTCGGTTTGTTTCTCGGCGAATGGAACGGGCCCAAGACCAAAGCGGCACGGCCACGTACGGCTCGCGATCCGGCGGCCCGTCGGGCCCGCGTGCCAGCGGGAGGCCAGCGGCGCTAGCTTTTCCTCTTTCTCGGCGCCCGTGTCACCGTCGTGTCGCGCCACGGCTTCCGAGAACGCAGGGCAAAGCAGAGGAGCCAGTGGGCGAGCGAGACGACGACGACAGACGAAGATGATGATGGCGGGAACGGGATCCGATCCCACGAGATCGATCGATCCATCGGTCGGGCCCGACGATCCCACCCCACGCATAGCTTTTGTTGCGCCGCGCCGCTCCCGTCCGTCGCGGTGCAAGGCGCTCGCTCGCTTGGTTTTCTCTTGGACAAAGCGAAAGCGCGAGGCATGGCACGGGGCCATCGGCTTCCTCCGCGGCCCGCTGGCAGCGTTGCGTGATCCACCGATGATCTCCAGGGGTCCGTGTGCCTCGGGATCGGCGGCCGGCGACCACGCTTGATCGCGCGCTCTTCTTTTCATCGTTCATACGTTGCCGTTGGGGACCGGACCTTGTTGCTGGATCTTTTCGCGACAGTCCCTTTTGACCTTGTGTGCATGCTCAAGGTTTGAACTTTGAACACACGCGCAAACACGTGCAAACCTGCGTGCCAGCCAAATTGGAAGCGATGTACAGTAGTCGAGCAAACCAATCGAGCTTCGACAAAGAGGGTGTGTCATACGTGCCATTAGGCAGTGTGCGTATCATCAGCGTATGTAAGTGCATGTTCATGCGTTCTTTATTTTTTCTATGTACATACACATACGACCGCCAGGATCGGTCGTCGTCGTCTCTCCGCAGCTGCCCTTTTTTTTAAGTCCTACATAATAATACTATAATAGCCAAATATGAGTATATATAACCTCCTATAGGCTATAGCTAGCCTAAGACGATGCTCGACGCCACTAATTGGCGATTCATTTAGAAAAAAGTGAACGATTTTCAGACCAGATTACTTACCTTAATAGAAAATCATTGGCAAATTTGGCCACAGGACATTGGGAAAACATGAAATTGGCTGCTGCATACCGCCAACTCCGATATTGGCCGAGTACCATTATGAAATTGGATTCATTTGCTAGAACACACCGCCTCCATTAAAATATAATTCCTGCTGGTTCCAGGAGAGAGAAGCTATGGAAAATGACCTGTTTGCCCTCATCTTCTTCCTCTCGCTCATATGGTGCCGATATGGCGCAGCGGAGCTCGCCCTTGGGTTGCCCGTGCTAGCGGGGAGCTCCGCCCCTGGGCTGGCCGCGCCTCCGGGGAGGGCGTGCCCCTACGATGGCTGCGCCGCCGGGGAGGGCCGCCCCTGGGCTGGCCGCGCCTCCGGGGAGCGTGCCCATAGGATGGCCGCGTAGCTGGGAGCTCTGCCCCTAGACTGGTCGCGCCTCCGGGGAGGGCGTGCCCCCTGGGATGGCTGCGCTGCCGGGGAGTGCTGCCCTTCGGCTGGCCGCGCCGCCGGGGACCACTGCCCCTTGGATGGTCGCGCCGCCGGGGAGCACCGCCCCTTGGATGGCCGCGCCGCCGGGGAGCACTGCCCTTGGGCTGGCCGCACCGCCGGGAGCTCCGCCCTTGGGCTGGCCGCACCGCCGGGAGCTCCGCCCCTGGGCTGGCCACTCCTCTAGGGAACGCGCTAAGTATGCCCTTCTGGCACCAGTGCACCGCGCGGCGACCGACCAGTCCCACTCCCACCACCCGTGAACCGGCGGCAGCCGCCTCTTCTCCGGCTCCGAAGCAGCTCCGCGAGATCTTTCGGCGCTTCGACATGGACGACGACGATAGCCTGACACAATTAGAGATGGTGGTGCTGGTGCAGTAGCTAGACCTGCGCCCCACGGGGGAGGAGGCCCTCGCGCTGCTGGCCGGCATGGATGCGGACAACAATGGCGGATTGGCGCAGGTCATCGGTGAAGCCGTACGTAGGTGCAGAAGAGCACGCAGACGACGTCGGCCTTAGCGGTGGAGACTGTGGGGTGGCGCGAAGGATGGGGAGACGCAGGGGTGTGGGTGAGGGCAGGCACGGCAAGGCTCGCCGGCCGGCCATTCACCAGACTTCTTGAAATGGTGTCGCTAGACTTGAGGAAGGGGGCAGAAATGGAAGAAAACCTACAGTTAGATGAGCCATGGGCAAAATTGTCTATTCTCCCTCCTTTCTCTCTCCTAGATTTGAGAAATGAATATTTTAATGAGTGCGGTGTGTTTCAGCAAACAACCACGATTTCATAATGGTACCTGACAAATATTGGAGTTGGCGGTGTGAAATAGCCAAATCCAATGAAGTTGGATGTCTTGTAGCAAAATTTCCCAAAATCATTCATTTCCACCTGACACAATTTTAGGATAGTATACTATTCTCTTTCTCGTTTCAGGCGTGCAAGCATTCCATTCTCTTTTCGGGCACGTGCTGGGCGTAGACGTGCTGGATCTCACGTGTTCCCACATTCTTTTTTGAGAACCATGCGCACATAACTTAGATAACTGAATTAGACAACATAACTTCAATGAAAAAATTAACAGTGCTAACTTAACAGTGCTTCCACATTCTCTTTTAGGTTTCATTAGCATTTTTTCTCTTTTCAAATTCAAGAACATGGGAAAAATGGTTTATAAAAGGGTGGGGATGAAATAAAAGTAACTTTTACAACGTATACTACACGGTAAATTCCATAATATGATGCAACCTTCCCAAAACCACATAAATAATAACTTTCATAACTTTTGCAGCGATAATCTCAGCATCTCTATAACTATGACATTGAGCAAATATGTTTCTTCAATTGAAAGATTTGCAAAATATTTTAATTTTAATATTTAAAATAACAAATACAAAACACAAGTTAGATGCATTAGTCTTAAGAGTAAGTTAGTCAAATAAGTTAGCTAGCAGCATGCACATAAAAACACAAGTTAGATACATAACTCTATACATTAAGTTAATAAAGTAAGTTAGGTAACATACACATAAAAAGATGAGTTAGATACATAACTCAGTACAACAAAGCTAACGAACTAAGTGAGGTAGCATAGGCATGAAAAACAAAAAGACAGATAAATAACTCTGATATTTAACATAGCATCACAAAAAGACTATATAGAATAAATCTATAAAAAATATATTTCAATAGCAATGAATGTAATAAGTTAAGTAGAAAATCAGATCTGTTATACCTTGTTCACGTATAATTTGAAAGCTTTATACCCTGACAAGTTTAAGAAGGAGCAAAGATAAGGATTCCATCAAAGACAAAATAATAGGTATAAATATGAAATCTTATATGTTGCTCAGCTATGTCACGTATTGTAGGTAACAAGAATTGATTCTTCTCATGGGTGCACAAATAGTATGTCAATGCCTCACGAATAAGCTTTGCATGACTTAAAATTTTGGAAAACATCTTGTCAACTAATCTGAAGATATAGGCAATATGCCCTAATCAAATGATCACAGTTTTAAAAATAGAACTTGACAAAGCCATAATTCATGAACAAAGTAACACCTCTTTGAAATAGAGGTGAGTCCGGCCATCATAAGATTCAAGTAATTCAAGAACAAAAACTCCACTGTCATTTCTGCAAAATAATGTTTTTTAAATGTTAATGCTTTAAAAGGTTTAACAAAGGATAATAATTGTCCAAAAAATAGTGAATAAGTCAAAAGAAGCATATTAGCTAGTTGAATTGGACAAACTACTAAAAGTAATGCGCATCCTGTAAACATCAACTCTTCTCGATAATGGATAAGAAAACTTGAAGACTTTGCAAAAGTTTCTCACAATTACGAGAGCATCTTCTTTGACAATATTAAAGTCCTTAAATGCACAGGTCACTTCAAATCTTTGTGCCCTCATGTTTGCAATAACAACATACAATCTATTCTTGCAAGCTGGAACAAAAATCTTTAGACAAAAAACAAAAAGATTTTATGAATTTCAATATGAAATGAATATGAAAAATCCATTCATAAAACATAACATTTCTCCTCATTTTTAAATAGAAAAGAACATGTATACCACAAAGCCACCCACACATACAGATAGTATGGAATGAATTAAATTTAAAAAAAAAACTTACAAGGTCAGCATGTCTAGACTATATCCAACGTATTTATCTGAGAAGTGATAAGAAATATCACTTGGAATAAGATCGACATTTTGAAGTTCAAGCTGACAAATATGCATATAAGATTTAATAAATACATATTGAAAAGCATTATCACAATGGGTAATTAAGTACCCATTTGAGAATAAAAAGTTAGGCGTACAAGTAGCAAAACAAAACTTAAGCATATAATTTAATAAACCAAGTCCAACACACAAGTTAATTACTACAAGTTATGTGCAAAAGATAATAAACCAATCAACTTATGTGCAAAAAAAGTTACAAAAAATTTAATAACTATAGATTGTGTCAACAAATTTAGACATAAACTTATATGAAGAAAGTTAGACATACAAGTTATGTGTAGAAAAGTTATGCATGTGAAGAAAGTTAGATATAAAAAGTTAGACATGAAACTAATAATTACAAATTATGTGCAAAAAGTTACGCATAAAAGTTTGACAAGAAAGTTACAATTTAATACAGAAACTACAACATAATAACTACAATGTACAAGTTACATGCATATAATTTAATAAACCAAGTTCAATATAAGAAAAAATTTAGGACAGTTCATACATGTACTTCGAACAAAGTTGAGCAACACAACTTGTGCACAGAAGTTAGACAATACAACTTATGTACATAAGTTATGGAACGCAGTTTATCTACATAACTTATGACATACAAAGCTTGTGGCATATGGAGCTAAGATATAGACAATCACATATGTAAAAAAAGTCATTTACATACACCAAATGTTTTCTTCACTAGAACTATACAAGCAAGAAAAAAATTATGCACATATGTCAAATGCACTTCACATTTTAGACTTGGTTCTATACCAAAAGCACATACATTTAGTCACACATCCCCAAAACACTCCTAATCATACAAGTGAATTGTGGTCTCAAAACACTTCTAATCATACAAGAAAATAAAAAACATTCAATACTTTCTGCTGCACAGATGAACTAGTCCTACGGTTTAACAAAGAAACCTTGAAATAAATTAAAACTAAGATTCCACTTGGATTGATATTACCCAAAGAAATGATGAAAAATGACACATAAAAAAAAGAATGAAACAACACTAAATCAGAGCTTGACATAACAATAGTCTAGATTGGTAATATACTCTAACCACTCCCTGGATTGGTAATGTACATGTAATATTCATATTTGAATGAGCATTTCCATCAATATCCGATCTATTCAACTTTCTGGCTGCTCGGTACAGTTGGTCATCCTCCAATGATACTAAAAATATTGTGCTCACATAGACCGGAGAAAGCTTATAGACAATAGAAGAGAGGATAAACTATGGACTAAAAAAATTAAGTGTCAATCATATACCCATACCCTATGCTCCATACTGAAAGTATATTCCGTTACTGTTAATAATAAACTCAAATCCACCACAATAACAATACCCTATAGTGATAGTATATTCAAGTACTGCCAGTAATCAACTCAAATGTAGCACAAGGATAACTAATTAATATTATCACCAAAGGAAGACTTGTTAGTATTTTCATCTTGGATTACAGATTAATATTATCACCAAAAGAAAATAACTAAAAAACAAATTAGAACAAAACAGGGCAGCACTGATGTGTAAACCTCATGTTCTTATATCTTTCAAAGCAAGATGTGCTGGGTTGTATTATACTTTTTTTTTGTTTAGTTCAGTTGAATGGCAGCTGGTTTAAGGAAGCAGCCAAGAATGCTCAAAATTTTATGTCATAGTTCATTTTCTGATTATGTGCAAAAGGCTATTAAGAAAAGAAAGAGTGCTATAAGCATTTGTATTATGACAGATGTATAGACAACATAGAGAAGTACAAGGTGGCAAAGAATACTGCAAAACGAGCGGATGAGTAAGGCAAAGGGGCGGGCCTATGAGGACCTTTACCGATGTTTAAGTACAAAGGAAGGAGAGAATGACATTTATAGGATGGCTAGAGCTCATGATAGGAAGACAAGGAACTTCAACTAAGTCAAGTGCATAAAAGATGAGAGTGAGCAGCTCTTGGTGAAGGATGATGAGATCAGACATAGATGGCAAGAGTATTTTGATAAATTGTTTAATGGTGAGAACAAGAACACCACCGTTCAGTTGGACAACTCATTTGATGACACTAATAGGTGCTTTATGCGGAGGATTCAAGAATCAGAGGTCAGAGAAGCCTTGAAAAGGATGAAAGGGGGCAAAGCGATGGCCCTGATGGTATCCCAATCAAGATGTGGAGATGTCTCATAGATATAGCTATAGTATGGCTAACTAAGTTGTTCAACAATATCTTTCGATCGAATAAGATGTCTGAGGAGTGGAGAAGAAGCATATTGGTACCAATCTATAAAGAACAAGGAAGATATCTAAAGTTGTACTAATTATCGAGGAATTAAGTTGATGGGCCACACTATGAAGTTATGGAAGAGAGTTAGCGAGCAGCGCCTACGAGGAACGATGCAGATATCAACAAACCAATTTGGTTTCATGCCCGGAAGGTCAACCACAGAAGCAATCTTCTTAATAAGACAAGTTATGGAGCGGTTTAGAGAGCAGAAGAAGGACCTCCATATGGTTTTCATTGTCTTAAAGAAGGCTTATGACAAGATACCAAGAAATGTTATGTGGTGGGCTTTGAACAAACATAAAGTCCCATCAAAGTACATGACCCTCATCAAGGACATGTACAACAATGTTGTGACTAGTGTTCGAACAAACGATGGTAACACAAATTACTTCCCGATTAAAATTGGACTTCATCAAGGGTCAGTCTTAAGCCCGTATCTCTTTGCCTTAGTAATGGATGAGGTTACTAGAAACATACAAGGAAATATCCCTTGGTGTATGTTGTTTGCTGACGATGTAGTGTTAGTGGACGAAAGCCAGGTGGGAGTAAATAGAAAACTAGAGTTATGGCGGTAGACCCTTGAGTCTAAAGATTTTAGATTGAGCAGAACTAAAACCGAATACATGAGATGCGACTTTGGCGGAGCTGCATAAGAGGAGAGAGATGTGAGTTTGGAAGGTCAAGTAGTGCCTAAGAAGGATACCTTTCGGTATCTAGGATCGATGCTACAGAGGAATAGAGATATTGATGCAGACATTAGCCATAGAATCAAAGCAGGTTAGATCAAGTGGTGATAAGCTTCTAGCATCCTCTATGACAAGAGGGTACCACAAAAGGTAAAAGGCAAGTTTTATAGAACGACGATTAGACCAGTTATGCTGTATGGAGCAGAATGTTAGTCTACAAAGATTCAACATATTCAACAACTGAGTGTTGTAGAAATACGTATGTTGCGATAGATTTATGGTCACATAAGAATAGACCAAGTTTAGAACGATGATATACATGATCACCTAGAGGTAGCACCTAATTGATGAAAAGCTTGTCCAACATCGGTTGAAGTGGTTTGGCCATGTCCAAAGGAAGACCTCTAGAGGCACCAGTGCATTGTAGGAGTCCTAAGCCAAGCTCATAATATGAGGAGAGGTAGAAGAAGACAGAAATTGGCATGGAGAGAGGCAATAAAAAGATATTTGAAAGCTTAGGGATATACCTAGAGATCTATATTTGAATAGGAGTGCTTGAAAAGCAGCTATTGAAATGCTTGAACCATAACTTGGGGCTCTTGGTGGATTTCAACTCTAGTCTACCCTCAACTTGCTTGGGACTGAAAGACCTACGTTGTTGTTGTTGTTATTGTCGTCATTTTCTGACTATGTCAAGAATAAATTCTAGCCTAATATATTCCACAATATTGGTCACTATTACTGTCCATCCATTTCATAGCTTGAAAATAATTGGAGATGTAAAATGAAATTTGTTTTATGTTATCTGAGTCAATGAGTTAATCCTAGTGGTTATGGTCAGAGCAGATCTCAGAAACCCATCAGTTGAATCCCTGTTAGAAGACTAGAGCCACCCTCTGTGCCATTTATCCAGATGAGGTGACCAACCCCATTGTCATGTACAATGCCATGCAACAAGTGACGTGGATTATCCATCTGGCTATAGTCCTAGTCTTCTAGATCGTCATAAGAGGTCCCATTTTTGCATGACGGGCACCTGATTATTAATGATGAAGATGATCAGTGCTTGTAGGGGCTTGCGTTAATGAAAATGTGCATGTGTCTTAAGTTGTTTTGCTTGTTGCAGTACTATCTTTTTCACTATTTGGGTTATTATTGAGGGGTTTGATTCTATATTACAGTACAAGTAGCAATTGATAATTTTACAGGAAATAGATTAGCTTACCGTGTTTCAAACAATTGGGCCATGTGCCCACAATGCTTGCAGGTTTTGTACTTGTGCACATCGTATTCATTCTGAATTATGAAGTGGTACCTCCTCCCACAAACAGGGTGTCTGCTCCTAGCCTATTAAGTTGTCAGACAAAAGGTAATGATATTGAGATTCTCCAGCCATAACAGTCACCATTGCGTTTGATAGAATTTGTTTATTCATTGACATCTATAGAAGAAAAAATGTTCACACAAATTAAGACGAACTTAACGAAGCAGGTAGAGCATGTGTATGCGGAGTCACGGCTCCTAAATTTATCTACAGCAGAGGTCCCTATGAAGCAGATTCACAAGAAAACTCACATCTATACAATCAAGAAACAGAGAGCAGAATAGCTTAAAATTTCAACAATTCACTGATGTGAAAAAATAGCCGTGCGAATCAATGAACACACTACTTCTGATATGACCAGTGGCACCATAATTCTGTCAAATACATACAAGGCAGCCATCAGCAAGAGATGGACCCAGGCACGGCGGACAGAGTCTGGATACGGTCACTCACCGGCGATGGTGCAGTGCTCTTAGTATGTAACACCCCTGGTGTTACGAGCTTACTTAGCATCGAGATTTAGGTCCGAGAGGGATTAGCCAAACAAGTTTTTGGGTTTTAGAAATATATAATGCACGGGAAATGATATGCAAATCCTATGTGACTCACTTTTGTGGACTCAAATAAATATCCAAGTTAACTTACTAGGTGCATAAAAGTGATAATGAAAATCCTAACAAGAAACATGGGATAAGTCATTTTAATTGTTTGACACGAAAAACAATTTATATAAACAAAAATAAAATATAACTTGTGTGTAGTACTTAAGTAAAGATGATGAGCAAGTGGTGTAATTGAAGATGCAACTTTAATTTGTGAAAACAATTGTTGTTAACTAGTGCTCTTGGGAGCTCAAAAATCAAATTTGAAGTTAAGATAAGCTCTTTTCGTTAAGTCGGCAAACACTTGAACTTACGTTTAAAGTACTATTTTTGACGATTTATTGTGAGCAAAATAATTAATTAATGCTTAAATATTTTGCTCCTACGGGTTAGTATAAGGTATGGACTATTGCATGAAATACTTGTTGGTAGCAATTAATAAGGTTTAGGCCTTTTAAAAATTGTAACAAAAGTGTTAATGGTTGTTAGTTCGAATTAAACCTTAACTTATCTAAGTATGGGAAAAGTAGTGAGACAATGCTATCTTGACATTTAAATTCTAGCTAAAATGTTTAAACACTAGCGGCATGCTTTGGTATTGTTGATTGCATCAAAGTGAGTACTTGAGTATGGCATAGGTGGTTGTTATGTTGGGTGTCATGTGGCTCTTGTAAAAATTCCCCAAACTTCGTTAGAACGCGTTGTAAACCACGTTGTCGACGCTTTGTCCTGTGAATTGGCGTTCAGCGTGACGAGCTTAGGTTGGCATCCTCCTATCCCCCTCTCTAGTTGCTCTCTAGCCATGGCGATGGCTTTGCTAGGTCACTACTAATGTTGATTGTAGGATAGGGGAATTAGGTGGGACTCAATTGTGAACGTTAGTAGTTTTCGCTTTGCTTTAAAATTCATGCACCTCATGTGCCTGGCCCATGCGCACTGGCCACCTTGCGTGGCCGCTCGTCATCGCTCGGCTGGTCGTGTTCCGTGGAACCGAGCTCGGTCGGCCTATCTGGCCATGGGTTGGCCATTTCTGACCCCAACGGGCCGCTGTCATCACCTTGCAGCTACTGGCCGGCACGTTGCTGCCCCACCTCACTGTCGGCCAAGCTGATGTCGCGGCGGCCTTCATCTAGCCAACATGGCACTCGTTCCACTGCTCGAATCACCTACTCATCGAGCCGCTGCCTGCCTCCGTGGTCACATTGCACTAATGTCGTGTCGCGGTGTCATTGCTCACCCTCGCATCATTTTGTTACACCGGCCCTGCGAGATGGCCCCACGTGCGACTGCTGCCGCCCGCATCCAGCCATGGCTGAGCAGTCCCATCATGATGCTCCATGACACTCTCTCACTAAGTCTTCCCTGTGCGGACGCCTCGCTTCATTACCGTAGCCTCGACCGAAGCAGGCACAGCCTTGAAGAGCTGCCACTCCCACCTGCCCTTGTCGCCGATAGAATCGCCCTGCTTCGCACGACAAATACGTGCGGTTCTAGGCACCACACCTCAATTTGGCGTTCCAGCAGTTAGACAGGAAAGCTAGCTAGCAGCCCGACCCTCACCTTGGCGCAACCGAGCACTACTGGCCCATAATTTGGTGTTTTTCTCATCACTGGCCAGGTGCGCCGCCATGCCAGTGAAATTTGGGTAAGGTCCTAATTGGTTCAATTGTTTGTATCCATGAGCTTGCCTTGACCTCCTCTATCTAGTGCTCGCACCATTTGGCTAGGGCGCTTTCCGGAGACGTGGTGACGCATGGGTGTCCATCCCGGAGCACCGCCGCCCCAGCAACTCACATGTGGCCAGATCCTTCATAGCGCTCCCCTACTTCAACCGTCAGTAGGGCGTACACCAGGTTGAGCTAATGATACTTCTCTGCCATCTCTACCTTTCCGTGAGGGCGTAGGCTCACCGGAATAGTCGCGCCACCGCCACGGACAGCCACTCGCCGCTGCAGCTCGCGACAGTGCGCCTCCAAGTCACTAACCGCCACCCATCCTTGCACGTTCAGCTGTAGATGGTGGTTGGCTCCTTTCTTCCGTCATAGCAAGTCTAGTTTGCCCGACGTAACCGCCTTATTCCATCGACCGCCGCATCGGCGCACGCGGGGTTTCCAGGGACTTTCCCATGGTAAAGGTGAAAATATCTAAGGGTTTGGTTATAAGATTACTGACTGTAGGAATAATGCTCATTGTGCCGCGTAATAAATTGATAGATCAATGTCTTTTCTACAAAATAGCCGGCGCACACGAGGGCTCCCACGTTGGGCCGCTTGCTAGGCCGGCTTGCTGCACGTGCCTGCGCTCCATGTTGGGCCACGCTGGCCTGCTGGGCCGAATGTTTGCCACCGGCCCTTTTTGTTTTCTAAAGCATTTTCTAATTTAGTTTCTAAGGTAAACCTATAAATTCAATATAAAATTGTATAGTTAACCGAAAATTGTGAAACTAATTTTGTTAGGTTCCTAAAATCATGATCTATCTATTAGTATATTTTGTTCACATAATTTTATAATATTTTCAAGAGTTATCTAATTAATTTGAGATGCTTAATATTGTAAGATATAAACTTGTAGGAATTGATGTGGCAAATTAGTGATAATGTTGGCTCTAAAACTTTTACAGTAAATTCCTAACATTATTAGGTGCGCACTTGTAATTTTTGTAGCTCCATAATAATTAGTTTGCTAAGGTATCTAAATGAGCCCTAGTTCAAAAATATATATTTAATCAATAAAATATCGAAACACCTTAGGATTTTAGAACTAAAATATTATTCTGGAGACGAAGCCTTACTCGACAACATGGTACGTAGTCTAGTACGTTAGTCATTAGAGCTAGCTCGTTAGCTTGAGAGGCGTAATCGTATTTTTAAGAGTTGCGGTTATCGTTGATTAATTACGCCTCTGCGTTACATCGACAGTATATCATAATAGAAACGACGATGGATCATGGAGTCGACCAAAGTAGCAAAAAAGATGGCATCTAGATGGTCATGTTGCCACAATGGAATGCTAACTGTCGGTTATATCCTACCCAGGCAAGCCCCGGTGCATAACCCCTATTATTCTGCACTTTAATTTATACTTGTGCATTAAGTCTTAAGGAGTTGAATGAAAACCACTTGCATATATATATATATATATATATATATATATATATATATATATATATATTCTTATCATATGAGTCCTACTAGTATGTCAGGATCGTGTAGAATGCTATGCTATAGGATCCGGTAGAAGTTGAATGATTACCTATCACTCGCGAGAGTTAGGAAATATATTATTATTGTTATTATCATATTACTATCACATAGAATATATATATCAGGATGATACTTAGAGACTGGATGGAATTGTACTTTGGATCTGGACTTGGTTAGACATTCGAGCGAGGCTCGGGTTGCATTTGTTCCGCCTGTGTTGATTGAGGACCGTCCGTTGCTGTGGATGGTAGTCAGGTCACAGACTTATTATCATGAACACATACTTGCTTATGGGAGCAGGAAGGCTCGTTACACCCTTGTTGTGAGTTCTGGTTCTTTTCAGACCGACTGATTAGAGACGGGGAAAGATGAAGGTCTAAGCACCACATTGAGATCGGGTCTCAAGCGTGGGGGTTTGGAGTCCTAAGTTTGGACGGGGACCTGGACCCCATGACAGGAGTGGAATGGGTTGATCTTGTTTATTCCTAGGGTACAAACATGACGTGTGTTTCGAGGTACCCAGTTGGGATACAATGGTTCACGAATCGCCGTTTCTGTGAGACGGTACTGACTTGGCTATGGTCTAGCACCGTAGTAAGAACTAGAATATAAAAAGATGGTAAAATAGGTTCTGATTGCTCACCACTTGCTTAAAAGTAGCATAGGTGCTTACATAGAATGGTTAGTTAATGAACTAATGATGACTGCTAATAAAATTGAATATAAGGACACATGTTTCGTAATGCTTCCTGTAGATGTAATAACCCATAAAGCCAGATAGCCTTGTATATCCTTGGAGTCTTTTATTGTCCGCCTGTTTGGTAAGTCTTGCTGAGTACAATCGAGTACTTAGGGTTTTATTCCCCCAGTTGCAGGTGACCGATGGATGGTAGAAGGTTTTTGTGTGTGGAAACCTCCTGGTAGGCTCAGCGAGGATTTCCTTACGTTGCTGACGTAGAGTTTATTCAAAATTTTCACAAAATGCTTTTGCAAAGGAAAAGACTTACAACCTGTTATCATTCCATGTATATAAATGTTCCTCATGTTAGCGCTTAAACTTATCGTTATATACATTTCCGCTGAAAACTCTGATAACATTGTTATTTTCCGCTGTTATAATCAATTGAGGTAATATTCTGCTACTGTAATTAAGGGATGTAAGAAATGGCTTAAAGATGTTGTAATCTTTATTCTCTCATTTATGATCCTGATGGAAAAAAACGTGAATTTTCGGGTTCTCTCTTGGAGTGTGCTCGACGGAACTGCGTAGTTTAGTGTCCTCTCTTAAGTACTTAATGTCTAATAGAAACAAGTACTCCTGGGAGACATTAGATTAGGCGGTTCTGCCACATAGTAGACCGCCCGGCCCCTGGCCCTGGCCACATCCTCTTCCACCACCTCCATCCCCATGACTGCATCGTCCCTATCCCCGCCCCCTCCCCTCCCCGATGCAAAAGGCCACCTGCCACACTGCCGTCCGTCCGGTACTGCGGACCGCGCCTGGAACGCGCGCACACAGTCGCGGAACGCCCCACGCGGCGGATGGCGCTGGCGCCTCCCTGACGATAGGGAACGCCTGCAGGTCCAACGCGCGCAGCCTTCCGTCACCCGCACGTTCTTCGGCGGCCGCCTGCTTATCACCGCCATGGCCGCCGCCGGGATCTAGTGACTTCCCATGGAAGGGGCGAGGGGAAGCAGGGGGGATATATTTCAGAATAAAATTTCGGGCGGCACCCGCTACATTGGCTCATCACATGCGACGAAAAAGAAAGGGAATGAGACCGAAATGAAAAGGAGGGCGGTCGGATCGTTCGCTCAAATAAAAATCGGTGAACGACCGTCAAAGTGGAATTGGGGACGATGCTGCCGATTGATTTGCCTCACGCACGACCAAATTATTGCCAAAACAAATGCATACATCTTTATATCCGTGATAAAGTCGATTGCTTTCGTGACAAATGTCCAAAAAATTACAAATGGCAATATTTGTAATCTGTTTTACCATTATCTCCCCTCAAAGGCATATGGGCTGGGCATGGGCATATGTGAGTGACTTAGTAGTAGGTGCTGAATGTAAGGCCACGCAAACGATGCTCCATCATGTCGTAATAAGAAATCTCATAGCTAGGTTCATAGGCCTTTGCAGCTTATATATGCCCTAGATCCCAACTATACCTACCTCACAATAAGTCACAGCACAACCAGACCATAATAATTACTATGAGCACTACAAAATTCGAAAGACATGGCTAGTGCAGTATTTGCTCCACCATTCTTTTATGCTTAAGGAAAGCTAGTGAGTCTCATGTTTTTAAGTCTGGCCTCCTCCACTTTTCAACCCCTAGGTCCTTTCCTAACCCGATTAATTAATATCATCAGGCTAATACAACAATTAGCCATGCTTCGTGCATGGACAAACAAACAAGAGTCAACTGCTAATGGGCAAGTAAAACCTCTCTTTAATTAACTTATTATAGCCTCTATAAACCTTTGTGTTCATCCTAATTAAGCACCTAGCTAGCTTCTCTAATAAGAGGCTATAACATTTTTTATTTATTATAATTTGAGTCCATTATCTTACTTCATGAGCCTAGGCCTTTTTTCCACTACATATAATTTTATCGCATTAATTACTTCCCAAACATGGTGTCATTGGAGACTAGGATTTTCACATGTAGTTAAGCACCTAGCTTCGTTCTCCAATAAGATGCTATAACTTTTTTATTTATAATTTGACTCCATTACCTTACTTCATGATACTACTAGGACTTTTCTCACTATATATAATTTAACTGAATTAATTACTTCCCGGACATGGCTAATCCAAGCAATCAAGCTTATAAACCATGCATATTAAACTATGCAACTGGGTCTTTAAAAAAGCTATCGTAGCTTACTCCCTCTGTCCTCTAATATAGTGCATCCAAGCATTCAAAATTTGTATCCAAATATAAGGGATTCAAGGGGATAAGAGATAGTTTTGCATTAAACAGAAGCACAAGTTCGTTAAGTATTATATCATTACTTGCCATTTATCAACCCATTTTCATTTATCACGCTAAATATAGTGTTTGATTAGGAAATGAAGTAAGGGTATATATGTGTCTTTTTGTATTCTCTCTTAATCTGTCCTAAAATCTTTAGAATACACTACTCCCTCCGTCCAAAAAACATGACAATTTATGATTTTTAGGACTGATGGTGCTCACTTAAAATTACTCATATGTACCCCTATTTATTGAAGGCAATCCATGCTAAATACTCATTTTAGGAGTAAGGAATAAGTTACTAATTAAAAGGAATGCATGAAGGCATGCAAACCACAATATGGGCCCAAGAGCAAAACATTATGTTTTTAGGGACAAAATTTGAATACCAAAACATCAAGTTTTCTAAGATGAAGGAAATATATTACATGACGTAGGGAGTATATAAAGTGATCCAAACTAACAAGATTATTATATTCCTTAATCCAAATTAATATACTCATAACTCATAATATAGATTATGACAATTTAAAGTGATCCAAACAGGGCGTAACATGCATATCATGTGAACTTAACATTTATGCTCTTCTTTTTTTGTGTGCAGGGGTCCCCGGCTTGCTTTCCTCTTCGGCCCGAAGATCTTTGTCCCTCTATCGCTCTGTTCGCTTGGCTTATAAGCCGTATTTTTCGGTCAATAAATATTATTTTTCTCTCACAGCAAATTAGTTAATAGTACTTTCAGCCCTAACTTATCAGCCAAGCGAACAGGGCAATATTTATTATAGCATGGATGGAAGGCCTGCATATGTAGGATGGCAATGGTACTAGCTACCCCCATTTCTAGGGATACTAGGAAGAGCCTACACGGAAAAAAGCATCGTATATGCAATATAGAAGTGAGCATTTGAGGAGATTAGAGAATGTGTGCAGGGTACAGATCAGTGCAGCCACTCTGAGCTGGAAGTGCTTATCTTTTTCCACGATGCTTATCGGCCGGCCTCTAATAGTGTCGCATCGCATCGCATCGCATGTGTGTGTGTGTGGTCCATAAAGCATAGTAGTAGGACAAGTACAATTCAGCCCACCAATTGGTTCAGTTAAGTTCTACTAATCAACTTTGAAGTAGCTGTCTATGTCTCTACGCATCATGCCCAAACCCGGGCCAGTTGCTAATAATCCTGAACCGAATTGGTTGCATTGCATCTGCAGCTGCCTTTGCGTGCTCGATCAGGTTGGTCTAGGTATTGTGGTCCTTGTTGTAATTGCAGTCATTTCATATAAACGTCTGAACTCATTTTGCACAAAGATGCATCGAGTGTGGGCCCACAGCCACAAATGTTGTCGTTTAGCTTGCAGCAGGCGTTAGGGTATTGATTAATTAGTACCCTACATCCTAGAATATTTGCTATTCTGTTTGAGAAAGAAAAACACATGGTATTTTTTTAGTGAAGTAGAGCAAAGTTCAGATGCATATACCCAGAAATAATGGTCTTAATTTTTGTACAAAGGGTGCAGTAGATTGTAGTAACTTTGCAAGTAGTAGTAGTAACTTTATGGAGTAGTCAGAACTACTGTAATCCATCCACAAAGAATTGAAGGCTGTAGAACTGCAGTGTATTTTAACTTTTTATTGCCAAGCGGCTCAGCATGGATTATTTTAGTTTGTTTCAGCTTATTCTTTCTCACGTAACATTATTAAATTATCAAAAAAACTAACTGAACTGCAGTGGAATAAGCTGCTAACCGAACACCCTTAGCGTAGTACGGATACAACTACAGCCACGCTCCAAAAGTATGGGAATCAATTGATGGAACGAGCCATAAAAAAATGGCTCGAATGCGGCGGCTACTTCTCAAGAGACTCGATGAACTCTTCTTTTTGACTGGGGACTCGCCAAAGCTGGGGAAAAAGTGAAAGATATTTGGTGGTAAATAATGGTAAAATACACCTCCTCATGTTTCCTTTCCGCTACCGAGATTACTTCGGATAAAGGCGACGATAAGAAGTGAGACCTTTTTTTTCATAATTTTATTTTACTTTTATCGGATGATGGATGGCCGAGACACCATGCACGTTTGGAGTGGCGCAACAGAGCGGCAGTCTGTTTGGTTGGCTGGTTCGTATCGTTACTGGTTCGTGAAGAAGTACTATTGACTGATTTATGTGAAAAAAAAATATTGTTTCGGCTGAAAATTTACGATCGTTTACGACAAGCCACAGCCAAACGAACAGGCTGCGGTTTGATTGCGCTGAAGCTGGATCAGATGAACATTCTCCTTCATTCTCCAGCTCCAATACTGACAATTACTCCAAACGTGCTATTATTTTACCGGTGCAATCCCGTTGTTCTGGCTTCCATTTCAAACGTGTTTCCAGGAGACGTGTTATTATTTTACCTCCATTTGAAATATCTTTTCAGGGAGTACATACAAGCTAATAAATAGTAGATATTTGTCTGGTAGAGGACTACAAAAATCAGGTACCAAGGCCTAGGGCCACAGCTCCTCTTAAGAGGCCCTGGTCCTCTTGTGGAGCTGAAGTCATTTTAGAAGATGTTTAGCAAAAACGACGTTAGTGACAATTTTATTATAATAATTTATGTTAAATTTGTGAGGAGAAGCCAGAAAAAAAAGCATGTCTTCGCGGTTCCTGCTTGCTAGTATAAAAACAGTTCCGACTTCTCCGAACTTTTAGATAGAAGTTGTTTCGGCAATCCCAGCGTTTGTCACGGCTTCGCGGGTAGGTGTCGGCGTCGTACCAAACGTACGCTAAGCTCTAGAAGGGAAACTTAAAAACAGGCAGAGTTTTGGATCATAGTAGGTTAGTAGTAACATCAAGTCAACTTAACTTAAAAATACATTTTCACGGTATAATTAAGATCGTTGTCACAAAGAATCATCATTAAATAAGCTAAAAAAGACAAAACAAACAAATTAACATTATGTTCTTGGATCAATGAACAAGAGACACAACTGACCGTTCTTCATCATCGCCCAAGTCACAATTCTCAACAGTGTGAATGAATCCTTCTCAACATCACTTGAATCATCCACACAACAAATTAATAACGGGCGCCTGACCATTCAACGGTAATGGCAAATGAGGAGATAAAAGATTCTAAATAGATGGCAGTGAGGGGAGTCTATAATATTGGATCGCGGTAAAAGAATTGTTATAGGGCCTGGTTTAGATTGTAAATTTTTGCAATCTGGACACTGTAGCATGTTTTGTTTGTATTTGACAAACTTTGTCCGATCATGGATTAACTAGGCTCAAAAGATTCGTCTCATGATTTATAACCAAATTGTGTAATTAGTTATTTTTTTTACCTACATTTAATGCTCCATGCATACGTCTAAAAATTAATATAATAAAAAAAGAGTGAAAAAACTTAGAATTTGGAGGTGATCTAGACAAGGCCTAGGTTTGATCGGCAATGAAGGAATTCTCTCGCACAATAACCGTTGCTAAGTTTTAACTTTCTATCTTTGATACGTACGTACCTCCTATAGTAACCATTATTTGCGGACATGACTGGTGCTATTTATTACGGTACGAATGAAGGCTGATCACCTGTAGAAGAAAAATCCGCAGGGTGGCTTTGATTTTGGTTTCAAATTATTAGTAGGAACCACTCGAAGTGACAGTGGTACGAGAGTCGTCCGTGTCCCTCTCGGACGGTAGTGGTACAAAGCACAAACAAGGGTAAACGTAAATCGTTTAATTTTGAGACATAAAAAGGAAACGCTGCACTGTGAGTTTCATGTTAGTAATGATCTCCCACCAGTTAGGCCCAACGGCCTAACTGGATCTTGTCCTCGCGCCCTGATCGGGGGCGCCCAACCCTACATGGTTGGTGGGCCCCCGTCGCACAGCGCTATAAAGGAAGGGGGGGGCCGGGGCTCGCGACACGAGGTTCACCGCGCCGCCAGTCACCCCACCGACATCCTAAACCCTAGACCCGATCGAAAGTAGAGGCGCTGCCAGCGACGGGAAGTGCCACCGACGCCGGCAACGCCACACGAGGTTCACATTGCCGCCGAGGACGCCACAGCGCCGACTCACTCTCCACCGACCGTCGCTGCCGGCGCGCAGATGGCGTCCGTCAACGAAACCCCGGCCGGAGCTTCAACAACTACGGTGTTTGACGGTTTGCCACTTATCACCTATCTCTCAATCTCTCTCTGTAAAATCCGAATGATCTATTACTGTACTAAGAATCCCGATCCGATGAACATACCTAAGAACTCTAAATATAACAATGGCATCGGAGCCAAGGTTCGACAAGAAATCAAACCAATATGATGCGGATCGGGAAAGAAAACAGAAAAACCGAACTCTAAGACCTAACCCCATCACTAATCGGTTCAATCCGAGAAGAAAGAAAAGGAACCCTACCATCTAGATCTCGAATCACACAAAAGGTAAACACGGATCGGGGAAATCGGGTTCAACCGAACCCTAACCCTAGATCCTCTTTTCGGGTGAACGAGTGAGAAGAAAAGAAAGAAGAAAGAAATCAAATCCGAAAGGGGAAGGGGAAAAGAACAAGAGGCGGCACACTGAAACCCTAACCCTAATCCCATTCGGATGAACAAGCCAAAAGAACACAGTAAAAAACCCCATTCCCAAACCCTAACCCTAATTCCCGTGCGTCGGAATGGGGAAGAAAGGGGACGGGGAAGAACGAGAAAAGAAAGAACACGCCGTTCGTCGGGGATAAACTACCACCGGCGCGGAAGAAGAAGAAGAAGCGCACCGGCTTTTTCGCCGGCGCTGGAGAAGAAATCGAGCCGATGCGCCCGGGCTCAGCCAAGAAAGCGCCGCGGCTAGGCCGCTCGACGGCGGCGTGCTCACCCGTTGGGGAGCATGCGCGCCGACGAGGGGGCCAGCGACGGCGCCAAAGCCCGCTCCGGTTTTCCTCGCTCACTGCTGCTCGGCGGTGACCGTCTCCGCTGCGGCTGAGAAGAGGCAAGCAGCGAGGAGAGAGAGAGGGGAAGAGCCGAATGCCTAGGGTTTCTAGGGCGTCGGCCGCGGCGGCGTTTTGATCAGCGCAAAACAGCCGCTCGGCCGTCGGATCGACACGAACGGCCGCGATACGCTGGGCCAACTCGCCGGCCCAGGCGGGAGGAGGCGCGCGCGGCGCTTTGCCAGCCCAGGCCCAGGTTGGGGCCTGGGTGCGGCCTGTGCGCGCGAGGCAAGCCGGGCCGAGCCGGTTCAGCGCGTCTTGGGCCGCGCTGGGCTGAAAAATGAAAGAAGAACAAGAAATTTTTTTCCTATTATTTTCCAGAAACAATTTTGAATGCATATTTTGATGAATTTGAATGATTTTGATACAATTTTCTGTGCAAATTTTATCCAATGATATTTTGCCCAGAAAACAATGAATTTTTTAGTGCTTCTGGAAAATAATAACATGAAAAGATTATTAATGTTTCCGCTGTGCATGATAATTATTGTTCTCTTTGATTAAATTTGAACCAACGGGATAGTTTAATTTTTAAGAGAAATGAATTTCTGATAATTTTGATGCAATTATGATATTGTTATTTTCTGACCAACGTTGTTAATAACAAATATTATAATTTTTGATCCATGAGAAATTGTGCATTAATTTTACTTCTGTCCAACGGTGATGTAAAATATTTTGCATGGATGAATTATAAGTTTTAATTTGACCAACGTTGAGTTAAAAGCATGAATTTTATGTATAAATGTTTCTTACTTACTCTGGTGTGATTTCAGGAGGCAAATGCATTGTGAACATTGCCAACATCCCGACACTCAACGGAACCAATTACCGTGTGTGGCGGGAGAAATATGAATTGGAACTTGCGTTGGGAGAGGTCGATTTTGCCATCACCTCACCGTGCCCTACTGAGCCAGAGGACCCGGTGAGAGGTGACAATGAATCTGACGCTGATTTCGCTTCTCGAAAGCGCGATCATGCTGAAATAAGAATGAAATATGACCTTGAACATAGGCAATGGACTCTCTCCAACCGCAAGTGCCTGTTGGTAGCCAAAGCCACCATAGAAGAACAGATAAGGGGCTCAATCACTGAATGTGCTACTGCTAAAGAATATCTTGAGAAAATCAAGAGTCAGTTTACTGGGTATACCAAGGCCACAGCAAGTTCACTGATTAAGAAGCTTGTGAATGAGAAATTCACTGGTGGTAGCATAAGAGAGCACATTTTGAAGATGAACACTACGACATCTAAGCTAAAAGAAATGAATTTGAAGGAGGAGGATTTCCTAATTCATTTGATTTTTGCTTCTTTGCCGAAAGAATATGACACCTTCATTGTGAACTATAATATGCAGCCTGAAAGATGGGGCATAGAAAGACTCATCTCAATGTGTGCTCAAGAAGAGGAGAGGATAAAGTCCTCACAAGGTGAATCTGCTCATTTTGTGAAGGACAACAAAAGAAAGAACTTTAATGGCAAGAATTCTAAACCACAAGGGAAACCTAAGTGGGATAAGTCCTCTTCCTCCAGTTCACAGGGAAAGAAACCCCAGGATTCTGAGAATCAGCAGTATGGTGGAGCTGAAAAAGATCAGCGCAAGCACTGCTTCAAGAAGGGACACTACAAGAGGGATTGTCCAGACTTCCTGAAATCTCTGCTAAAGAAAGGTGATGAATTTATTATATTTGTAGATGAATCTCTGTATTTATGTTATGATAAATCCACTTTGTGGGTTGATTCAGGAGCAACTACTCATGTTGCAAATTCTTTACAGGGGTTAAGTGGGACGAGAACCTTGCAAAGAGGAGAAAGAACGATTAAAGTTGCAAATGGACTGCAAGCCAATGTTGAAGCCATTGGAGATTTTTTTTAGAATTGAATAATGGTTTTGTACTTAGACTTAAAGAAGTACTTTATGTTCCCTCCTTGCGTAGAAATTTGATAAGTGTTTCGAAACTTGATGATGATGGAATTGATTGCCATTTTGGTGATGGCAAGTGTAAGATACTGGTTAATAATAAATGTGTTGGTCTTGCCTTCCGATAAGACAAGCTTTATTTATTATCTCTTGCTGAGAATGCGAACAATGTATGTGATGAGAATGTGAATGATTCCCCATCTACGGATGTAACTAAGAAGCGGAAGAGAATTGATACTGTCTCTTCGAAATTATGGCATTGTCGCTTGGGCCATATTTCGAGGGGGAGAATGGAACGATTGGTTAAGGAATCAATTCTCCCGCACTTAGAATTTTCAGATTTAGAGCAATGTATTGATTGCATCAAAGGAAAGTATGTCAAGAAAATTCAGAAAGATGCCAAACGAAGCACAAAAATTTTAGAAATAATCCACACAGACATATGTGGTCCTTTTCCTGTGAAAAGTGTGGATGGTTATGACTCGTTTATAACATTCACAGACGACCACTCTCGTTATGGCAATATTTATCCAATTAAAGAAAGATCGGAAGCATTGGATAAATTCAAAATATTTAAAGCTGAAGTTGAAAACCAGCACAATAAGAAAATAAAGATAGTACGATCAGACCGAGGTGGAGAGTACTATGGGCGACATACCCCATATGGCCAAATTCCTGAACTATTTGCAAGGTTCCTACAGGAAAATGGCATAGTTGCTCAGTACTCCACACCGGGGGAGCCTCAGCAGAATGGAGTGGCTGAAAGACGTAACCGTACCTTAATGGACATGGTAAGAAGCATGATAAGTTACTCCACATTACCGATTAGTTTATGGATGGAGGCACTGAAAACTGCCATTCACATACTTAATCGGGTACCAAGTAATCGGTGCCTAAAACACCGTATGAATTATGGATAGGAAGGGAACCCTCACTTAACCATTTGCGTGTGTGGGGCTGTCCAGCTGAGGCAAAAGTATTTAACCCGAACATAGGAAAGTTAGACTCCAAGACAGTCAGCTGCCATTTTATTGGCTATCCAGAAAGATCGAAAGGATATCGCTTCTTTTGTCCTGACAGATATACGAAGATTGTAGAAACAAGACACGCTGTGTTCTTGGAGGATAACATGATCAGAGGGAGCGTGGTAGCACGAAAAATCAGCCTACAGGAGAAGCGGGTACATGTACCCACTCCGATGGTTGAAGAACCATTCTTCACGCTACCTGCTGCTGTTGCACCGACAGTGCAGGACACTGTAGTGCCAACACCTGTTGCAAGTTCTCCCGTGGCGACAATGAATGAACATGAGGAACCTATCCTTGAGGAACCTATCCTTGAGGAAACTATAGAACCAAATGTTGCACATGAGGAAGAACTACAACAGCCCAATGTGGAACAAGTGCCGGAGGCACCTAGAAGGTCTCAAAGAATAAGAAGATCAGCTATTACTGATGACTATGAAGTTTATGAAACTGAAGAATGTCAGATGGGGGACGATCCCACCTCATTTAAAGAAGCCATGAGAAGCGACCACTCATCAAAGTGGCTTAAGGCCATGGAAGATGAATTGAAATCAATAAGTACCAATAAAGTTTGGGACTTAGAAAATATTCCTAAAGGAGCCAAAACAGTAGGCTGTAAATGGGTCTACAAAACAAAATATGACTCCCAAGGGAATATAGAAAGATTTAAAGCGCGACTCGTGGCGAAAGGCTTCATGCAAAGAGAAGGGATTGATTACAATGATACGTTTTCTCTAGTCTCATGTAAAGATTCCTTCAGAATTATAATGGCACTTGTAGCCCACTATGACTTGGAGTTACATCAAATGGATGTAAAGACGGCTTTCCTAAATGGGGATTTGGAAGAAAATGTTTATATGGCACAACCGAAAGGTTTTGTCGTAAAAGGAAAGGAAAATATGGGATGCCGCCTAAAGAAATCAATTTACGGATTGAAGCAAGCTTCAAGACAGTGGTATTTGAAGTTTGATAAAACGATAAAAGTTTTTGGGTTTGAAGAAAATATTGAGGATAATTGTGTTTATGCAAAGTTCAGGAATGGAAAGTACATATTCCTAATTTTGTATGTGGATGATATCTTGCTTGCTAGCAGTGATATCAATCTACTAATGGAAACGAAGAAATTCTTGTCCTCGAACTTTGATATGAAAGATCTCGGTGAGGCCTCGTTCGTTTTAGGAATAGAGATTCACCGAGACAGGAGAAAAGGGGTTCTAGGATTATCGCAAAAAGCATACATAGAAAAGGTCCTGAAGAAATTTAGTATGCATGCGTGCAGTCCTTCACCTGCTCCTATAGTCAAGGGCGATAGATTTGGGGAACATCAGTGTCCCAAGAACCAATATGAAATTGACCGAATGAAAGCGGTACCGTATGCTTTAGCTGTTGGAAGTTTACAATATGCTCAAGTGTGTACGCGCCCTGACTTAGCTTTTGTTACCGGGTTACTTGGCAGATATCAAAAGAATCCAGGAATTGAACATTGGAAATTAGTGAAGAAAGTCCTGCGTTATTTGCAGGGTACGAAAGGCCTCATGCTTACGTATAGAAGATCTGATTCCCTGCAGATAGAGGGGTATTCAGATTCTGATTATGCGGGAGACGAAAGAAAATCCACGTCAGGATATGTATTTACTCTCGCAGGAGGGGCTATATCGTGGAAAAGCTCCAAACAAACCGTAACTACATCCTCGACAATGTATGCCGAGTTTGTAGCATGCTATGAGGCAACGGGGCAGGTGAACTGGCTGAAGAAATTCATACCCGGATTGAAAGTGATTGATGATATAAATGAACCACTACGATTGTATTGTGATAACAATCCAGCGGTACAGTACGCTCACAACAATAGGTCAAGTGGTGCTGCCAAACACATTGACATAAAGTACTATGTTGTGAAAGACAAAGTTCGGGATCATATAATAAATCTTGAGCATATAAGTACAGAGAAAATGCTCGCGGATCCGCTCACAAAGAGCTTACCACCCAACGTGTTCAGAGAACACGTAGCCGGCATGGGTTTAAGGGAAAGCCTATGATTCCCGAACATACGAAGGGCCCAAAGAAAGTTTACATTTCAAAACGGAGAATTGTATTGTGGCTGTTAGTCTAACGGCACTAATTGCTGTGACGATGGGACAGTTCTATGCACTAATCTGTGATGAAATAGGATGGAAGCAAGAAAAATATGAATTGAAAGTTTTGAGTATGAAATTAAAGAACGAAGAATAGATGAGAGATCAAGGGGGAGAATGTTAGTAATGATCTCCCACCAGTTAGGCCCAACGGCCTAACTGGGCCTTGTCCTCGCGCCCTGATCGGGGGCGCCCAACCCTACATGGTTGGTGGGCCCCCGTCGCACAGCGCTATAAAGGAAGGTGGGGGCCGGGGCTCGCGACACGAGGTTCACCGCGCCGCCAGTCACCCCACCGACATCCTAAACCCTAGACCCGATTGAAAGTAGGGGCGCTGCCAGCGACGGGAAGTGCCACCGACGCCGGCAACGCCACACGAGGTTCACATTGCCGCCGAGGACGCCACAGCGCCGACTCACTCTCCACCGACCGTCGCTGCCGGCGCGCAGATGGCGTCCGTCAACGAAACCCCGGCCGGAGCTTCAACAACTACGGCGTTTGACGGTTTGCCACTTATCACCTATCTCTCAATCTCTCTCTGTAAAATTCGAATGATCTATTACTGTACTAAGAATCCCGATCCGATGAACATACCTAAGAACTCTAAATATAACATTTCAAAGTCTCAACTGAGCGACAGCCGACAGCGCTAGAAAAGCTGCATTCCGAATGCATGTCCAAATGAAAGAATATACAGTGAGGATGAGAAAACCCGAGATGTCGAGAAAAGCCATTCATTTCCGGATAGTACATAACATCAGAATCGATGGAATAATAACCAAATTCAAAGGTGAAAGGCTCCTCTGATGATCTTCCATGTAGCCAAGCCAAGACAAGCTGGATGTTGAGGTGGATGTGGCTTGTTTGAAACAGATGCATCTTCTTCTTTTTCTTCCCAGCCGAAATGCTTGACTGTCCTTTTTCACACCAGACCCGGAACCGGAAAATATGTTACTGAAACCTGTCCACTGACACGATACGAGTGGCATTCATTAGAACATTCAGTATATTTCCCCCATTTTTTTTATCCGCGGACCTACCGCTAACGGAGGCACGTTCGCTAGCTCTAGCTAGCATACACGCACAAGGGAGGTAGTAAGAACACAGCACGCGTCGACAGCGTTTACTTTGGGATCAAGGCATCAGGCACGGACATGACATGGAGCTCCAGGATTAGCATTTTGGTTGTCATGGCCGTACGGGTTAACCGGGATAGAGGGCTTGTTTCCAGGTTTCGCACCGCGAAAACGAGGCGTGCCACACGAACATGGCGAGACTGACTCATCGGTGGATAATAATGCAACGTGATCACCAATGCAATAATCGCTGAGCACGAGTGAGAACGGAAAGAAGAAAAAACCGCACTGTGGCTCTCAAGTCTGAACCACGGAATACTTGTACGTGCTCACCAACCGCGGCCTGTAAGGCTGTGGCAACCACTGGAACTGGAAATGATTCGAGTAATGATTGGTTTGGCGATTCACATTGCATGTAGAGAGCAGCATCGCATCGGCAGCAGGCAGGCGCAGCGCGCGTGTGCACCCGCTGTCAAATCCCTCGCCGATCATGGCACTACTAGTAATCGTCCACGGATCTCACTTTTTCATCTCTTTGCACACGTCGAGCTCGGTTGGCCGCACGCTCAAGCCCAGAAAAAAAAATGCAGTGCAGATGCTGCTGCAGGCTGCGGTTTTAAGTGCCTAGTATAGTGATTACCGAGTACGGTTTGGTGCTCTAGTGCGCTGGCCATCGATGAGATAGAAACGCAAACGTCGTCTGATATCCAGCCGAGCGGGCTCGATCGCATCCGAATCGATTGCTTTCGATTGGAATTCACTTTTCCAAGGCTGAACCAAAGAAAGTGATCTCATACGCCATGAGTGCTTTCTTCAACAGCTGACAACAGTGGCAGTGGCAAATTTGCTACGAATGACACGAGAAGATGCCGGATTTCGTTATAAAAAAAACGGAGTGCAGGAGAAAGAAATGACAGAGGGAAAGAAAGAGGACAAAAGAGCATGGCAAATCGCTGAGTTAACTCCACTAAAATTAGAACTAACCACACACAACGACATGGAGAAGAATGGAGAAATAATAAAGAGAGGAAAAAGGAAAGGATCCAAGAAATCCTCCCAGGGATCTCGAGTACGAGTAGCAAACACTTGTTGCCCCAATAATCCCATATCCCTCACAAACCGCTCACTTGTACTGTATTTTACAGTTACTCCACCATTTACCGTTTTACAGTTACCCCTGGCGCTCCGGAACCGGAAATGAATGAATCCCGGCAGCAAGATCACACCACTCTGGTACTCCTCCCGTGCGCGTACCCGTGGCCAATGGCGCTGTGGCCCAGCACCACCCTCGTCGTCTCGTACACTGGCAGCTCGTCCCTGTACGCGGCGGCGCCGGCGCCGGCGTCCGGGGCAACGGCCGCGAAATTCTCGAGGTCGAACAGGTCGGAGCTGGCGTCGCTGCTCTCCTCGTCCTCGTCGTCCTCGTCGCTGTCCATCTCCATCCGGTGGAGCAGCATCTGCTCCAGCTCCGCCACCCCGACCTGCACCCTCCGGGCGGGGACCGCGGCCGCCGCCTCGCCGTCGTCGCTGTCCAGGAACCGCACGGTCCGCTTCGGCTGGCCCCGCGTGGACGGCGTCTTGCTGAGGCAGGAGCGCGAGTAGGAGGACGCCGTGGAGCACGCGGACTCCGCCGCGCCCCGCGACGCCGACGCCTGACGGCGGCGTCTGCGGCGCGCGCCTGCCGTTGAAGATGGCGTTGAGGAACCCCGCGAGCCGCGCGCCGGGCGACGCCGGCTTGCGGAGGTCCCTCAGCTTGGTGCGGATGTTGGCGCCAGGCCTTCTTGGCGGCCTTCTTCTTCTGCTCCGGCGCGGGCGCGGGGGCCGCCGCCGGGGCGGCGGCTGCGGCGACGCACGTGCGTATAGGCCGCAGGCGGCGGTGCTGCGACGACTCCGCCTCCGACGACGAGAACCCGCCGTAGCTGGAGCACTCGGAGGAGCTCGACGTGGTGGCGGCGTGCGGCCCCGGGGCCGTTGCCGCCGCCGCCCTGCTGCCGCGGTAGCTCCCCGCCAGCGACGCCTTGTAGTAGTAGCTGTAGTGCAGGTCCTGGTTCTGCTTCTTGGTCGCTGCCGCGGCGGCGGCGGGTGTTGCCCCGTCGCTGGTCTCGTCCATGGACTTGTATATGGCGTCGAGCAGCGTGGACGAGAAGGACGGCTGGTCGGCGTACCGCCTCGCCCTCCCCGGCGCCGCAGCCGCCCCCTTGTCCTTGTCCCCCCACCTCTCCATCCCAGCAGACAAAACAATTGACACGCAGAAAGAAACAAGCGGAGCGCGTTCAGTCTCAATGCAAGCAGCAAGCCCCGTCTAGCTAGGAGGAACCGAGCGAGCGGTGGTGCATGAAACAGGGGAGAACTGGAGAAGAGGAGCTCGCTTGGTGGTAGCCAGCGAGCCGAGCGTGCGCGCTGTGTAGTGTGGTGTGGCGAAACCGCGAAAGGGTGGTGGAAAGCTGGGGAGCAAGGGTGAGGGGGCGAAGCGATCGGCGTGAAGATATAGCGGCGGGCGAGGCGGAGGGAGACGCCGACGTGGCGACGGGGAGGTGGAAACAAAACGGGTGTGGGGGTGGCGCCCGGCTAATTCGGTTTGTGCGTGCGGGTGGGGACGTGGGGGTGATGTATAGATGGCCAACGGCCCGGCACGGCACGGAAGGGCCTATCGGGCCACCGGGCCGTGCCGCACCAGTCCATCGTGCCTGGCCGACGGCCCAGGCACGGCCTGTCGGGCCAGTTTCCGTGCCGGGCCGGCCCGATGAGCCTGGCCTTTTTAGCAGGTCGGGTCGGCCCGAGGCCCACAAATGTGACAGAGAGGAGGGGGAGGCGAGGAGTGGAGGTGGCGGCGGCCGCCGGCGAGCTTCCCCTGGGTCGCTTGATGTCGGATCCAGCGAAGTAGCTGGCAGAGGAGGCGAGTCCGGCGAAGTAGCGGCCGGATCGAGGGCGTAGAAGGCCAGATCGAGGTCGCTCCGATCGAAGCCACTGCAGGGGGACGCGGAGGAGGTGGCCAGACGCCGTGGGGGGGTCGTGGAGGAGGCGGCCGTTGTGGTCGAGGGACGGGGAGGAGCCGAGGAGGAGCGGGGTTCACGCCGCGGAGGGGATGGAGGCCGCTCCGCTCGAAGCCGTGCGGGGGGCGCGGAGGAGGCGGCCATGAGCCAAAAGCGCGGGGGGCCGTGGAGGCGGCCCCCGCCGTCGCGTGGTGTTGGTGGAGCTCTGGAGGCGGCGGCATGGGGATGGGGGAGGCGGAGTGGAGTGGAGGTGGAGGCGGCGGCGTGGCCGGGGATGGAGCACGCGGTGCCGGCTGCCACGCGCCAACACCTGGCCGGTGAACGAAGAGAGGGAGCAAGGGAGAGGAGCTGGGCGCATCGCAAATCGCAGAGGTGAGAGGAGAGGAGGAGTGAGCACTGCGACGTAGGGACTGGGGAGGCCGGGAGGGGGATGCGCGGGGGGATGGGAAGGGTGTTAGGGTTCAGGGGGATGCGCGGGGGGATGGAAAAGGCGCACGGGCGCATGGCCTCCTCCGCCCGCCGGCTACGGGAGCAGGGCAGCAGGGCGGCACTAACGCCCGGGGCTTAGCAGGCCGTCATCGGGCCGTGCACTCTGTAGCAGGTCGTGCCGTGCCGGCCCACATGCCTGGGGTAAGGCCCAAGCAGGGCCTATTGCTCCGGGCCGGGTCAGCCCGGACCCGCTAGCCTCCGTGCTTGGGCCAGGCAAATAAAAATGGGCCTTGGGCCGGGCCAACAGGTTCGGGCTGCATGGCCCGTGATGGCGATCTCGCTGCCGGTGGCCCATGCGCCCCCATTCACCGTCACCAGCCCCGGTAGCCTTACCACCGTCTCCTTGCTGCTCTCGCAGTCGCAGCAGGGGCTCACGCGCTAGCATTCCATCGGGAGGTTACTGGGGTTGTGCTGTGTACCACCGTGGGATAAATTCAATCGTGCCCGTTTCGACACCACGCGTCACGTCCCATGTTTCATTTTGATCCACCGTCCTGTCGTCGTAAATAGGTGCTGCAGTGCACCACCAACGTGCTGCTCTGGTTTTTACTACGTCCGAGGTTTAACTCCGGTGAGGCACGTGCGTACGTACGTGCCATGCATGTGCCCGCCCGGCTGGACATGCAGATCAGCGAGCCACACTAGACGAGACCTCTCAACAGCCTACAGTTCACCGGCGTACGTGAACAGAGGTGTTAAGTTTGCATGGTCCGGCCCACGCCGGATTATAACGCGAGAGTACCGAGGCTTCCCTTCCCCTCTTGCTCAGGCGGGTCGTGTTCGTGTACACCGATCGGCTAGTATGCACGTAGCCACGCACGTACAGAAACGCGATGCCGATGCGCGCGCGCGTACCGCCGGAAGATCAAAAGATAAGCACGACAAAAGCAATAAGCAGAGACTTGGAGGTAGCTGTAGCAGGGCCAGGGCGCTACACGATAAGCACGCCGAAATGGGAAGCAGTATCATTGTATCCGGACGAAACGTTGTTTTCGCGATCGATCGGTTTCTCTCCTCCTGTTGTTATCTAGCTAGGTGAATGAACGAGTCACATGACCAAATCGGCAAATCCGTCGCTGTAAAGTGTAATACATGCGTGTTAATCTTGTTGATATCGAATGGGTCATCTATGGTTAGGTCTAGCGAGTACTCTATACCGTGAATGCGATATCAAGAGTAAAGGGACAGAGAGGAATAGTAGAAGAACGTGTCGAAACCTGACACCGCAGAGTGAGATGGTCCAGAAGCCGTCATCTCGTTCGTCGGTGAAGTCTGCGCACGGGCAGCGACGTTCGGGGAAGAGGTCAATAAAGTCATTGACAGTCGGTGGAGCGGGGCGGCGCCGCTGGTGGCTTCCCATCACTGGTTGCGCCCCTCTCTGATCGAGATTAGAGTTTAGGTTTCGGTGGGGAGCTCGGCACAGGCGAACCTCGTACTCAGAGCCACCGGCCCCCACCTCAAGTGGGTTGGGCGCCCCCGATCAGGGTGCAGATCAAAGGCCCAACTGGGCCGTTGGGCCCAGTTTGGGATTAGAGATCAATCTAACAATCTCCTACCATCTTTCAATGTCATATCATTTACTTTTGTTCATTCCATTACATATTAGCGTATAGAGCATGTTTCATCGTCACGCTCCCCATGCGAGTGAGCGAGCCGCCATCGAGCGGACTAGCGGCGGTGCCCTGATCCCCACGGTGAGAAGCTCCTGAAAGACCACGAAACCCTAGATCTGACCGGCCTCTTCTCCACCTTCTCTCTCTCTCAGCTCCACGACGACACCGAGTGACCGAGAGTGAGCATGGCGCCGTCGTCGGCCCTCTCGTCGAGCGGCCTAGCCGCGGCGCCCTTGGCCAGAGCACGCGCCCTGCGTCTCGACCTTTCTTCTCACGCGCCGACGAGGCGGCAGCGCGGTACAGTGGTGAAGTATGCCTTTTCCCCTTCCCTATTTCTCGTCGCGAGTTAGGGTTAGGGTTTCGTTAGGTAAGCCGCTTTGCTAGCTCTTCCCCTTTCCCCTTCTTCTCTTTTGGATCTTCTTTCTTTTCTTTTCGGAGTTGAACCGATTTGGGGTTGGGTTGGAGTTAGGGTTAGGGTTACTGTTCTTCTTCCCCGACGGGTTAGGGTTCGGTTGAACTCTCTGCATCTCTGTTTCTTTCCCGATTAGGGTTAGGGTTTCAATCCGAAACGGATTGAACCCTCAGTTCCTCTTTCTCTCCTATTCCTTTTCAGTTTTCTACCCCAACCTAGATCTACACCCTAGAAGACCCTGGCTCTGGTACCATTGTTGATATCGAAAGGATCATCTAGGGTTAGGTCTAGCGAGTTCTCTATACTGTGAATGCGATATCGAGAGTAGAGGGGCAGAGGGGAATAGTAGAAGAACGTGTCGAACCTGACACCGCAGAGGGAGATGGTCCAGAAGCCGCTATCTCGTTCATCGGTGAAGTCTGCGCATGGGCATTGACGTTCGGGGAAGAGGTCAATGAAGTCGTCGACATCGATGGCTTCCCGTCACTGGCTACGCCCCTCTCTAATCAGGATTAGGGTTTAGGTTTCGGTGGGGAGCTCGGCTCAGGCGAACCTCGTACTTAGAGCCGCCGGCCCCACCTCTATATATAGTTAGACTGTTGGGCCCAATTTAGAATTAGAGATCAATCTAACAAATCTTACCATCAGGACTGCGTGATCGAAGCAAGGATCACGTGAATACTTACACCATCGATCGAAGTTTTACTATTTATTACGTGGTCGACCGCCACCCCGACGAACCATGCATGTCCTGTTGCGGACGAACAGGGCGGCGGCCGACGGCTCATAAACAACATGGCGGCGCGAACACGCAATGAATGAATATGAATACTCCTATATACTGGATCAAGAGGTCACGAGCAGTCGAGCATAGATAACCACGACGGAGTCCCCGCGCTGGTACGGCGGCGTTTCATCCAACGCATGCACGGCTGCGCCACAGCTGCAACGATACACGAGTGGATGAGCATGAGCATGAGGTTCTCCGATCGTTTTAACAAATCCGGCCAAATCCGTCTTTATGGACGGGATTAGCGGCCGCATGCGTCGCAGGACACGAGGGGCCCGGCGCACAGGGGCAGGCACGGCAGCGGCGTCACTCTGTCCTTGGCTCGTGTTATTATTGCTTTGCAATTGCCATTGCGACGATCGCAATTGCAACAGCGGGACCATCACGTCCGCCCGTGGCCTGCCGGCGATCGACGGCCTCCCCTGTCTCTCCGTCGACGGAAAGGGATCGATCGATCTTGATGGCGGCAGGGGAATGTCTTCCGGCCCGCCATGTTTGTTTCCCCATCCCTCCCTCTCGCCTACGTTGCTTTCGTGTATAGTGCCCTTTGTTTCTATTTCTGTGGCTTTAGCCTCAGGCTTGTTTTTTTGTTTCGGTGCATGATGATTCACTGCACTGCACTGCACGCAGCAGCTCCGTCCATCTCCATGGGGGGCCGCCCGGCCGATGGGTCGTCACTGGCGCTCGATGGCGCCCGGCGCCCCGGCCGGCCTGAGACATGCCCACGAGGGGGTGAGCGTGACGGCAACGAGGTTGAGAGCACGAGGCCGGATGCACTACACCGCCTCATCGTCAATCAATATTGTAAGACCCAGGCATGTATAGTAGTACTCTATACTCCCAAGCCCATGACCGGCCAGCCCTCGAAAGCAACCTCTTCTGTATGTGAAGATTTTTTAGCATGCACCGATCGAATCTCGTTATCGCGCAGACGTACGCCCACATTGATTAATCAATGTATGTCCGGAACCGGAATTCATGGAAGTTTTCCGAGACACACTGAACGAAGCTCATCAAGCGCTCCCCATTCTACATGTCCATCACATGGACCGACCAACCAAACAAACAAAATCTCCGCTGCTAGATCCGTCCGTGTGCGTGCACACACCACACCGACCGGTTCCCGTTCCCGTTCCCAACAGTCGCGGGCGCCCGCCGCGCATGATCAATGATCGCGAGCTAGCAAGCCCGGCCGGCCGCGACAGGGACGCGAATAGACTAGACGGCGCGCCTGCCTCCGCCGCGCGGCCCGGCGTCGCTGTCGACCGCGGACAATCTCGCCGTCGCCGTCCCCTCACCCGGCCGGCGCGCCCCAGCTGCAGGGCCCTGACAAACACACCAACCTGCCGCGACCGTGTCGCGCACCGGCGTAGGGGCCGGGGGCCGCCCATCCAAGAGCGGGCGGGGGCGGGTGCCGTGATGATGGATCCAGCACCCAGCTGCTGTTGGTTGACGCGACAACCGGGGAGAGCCCGAAAACGATCCTGTTCGTTCGGGTTCTCCGATCCGGCCTCGGGACCGGCCGGGACGACACGAGTGATGGGCGGGCGCCAGCCATTGATCGATCGCATCCTGAGCTGGGAGACAATGGAGGCCGAGTAGGTTGCCTCTCGCCTTTGCTCTTCCCCCTGGACACGCCACAAGTGGTCTGCGTCGCCACACGTATGCCTCCTACTCCTCCGATGGCGGGCGGTACTAGTCGCCGAACACGACTACGGCACTACACCAGGCAGCGCTTTCGGGGTGATGGAGGTGCTGCTGCCTGCATGTGAAGCGCATCGGGTGATTGGACGGGTTGGTGGGTGCGATCGGTTCAATCAGGTCGTGCGCGCGGGCGCGCGTATATATGGCCACGCAGCCCGAGCTCGTCGGCCCGGCCCCAGGCCCTTTTTTTTTGCCCGGACCAAGCCCAGCCTGGCCTGGCGGCGAGCGGGCCTGGGCTGGCATGGCCCGGAGGAGCAGGCCGTACCCCAGGCACGGCACGGCCCGCTCTTGTACAGCAGGCCCGCTGGCGGGCCGGCTTGCCACCAGTCGACACCCTCCCTAACCCTAACACCCCGTTCCCCAAATCCCAATCCCCACACGGAGGCGTAGCCGCAGCCCCTCCCTCCCCCCCCCCCCCCCCCCGAGACCGTCACCCCTCCCCCTGCCTCCGAGCCTAGTATCATTGGAAGGCGCCACTCCTCCCCCCGCCTCCAAGACTCCCAGCGCTCTCATCCCTGGCCGCCGTCGGAGCTCAATGCCGGCAGGCCGGCTGAAGGCAAGGACGGCGGCGACTGGGTCGTCCCCCATCTCCTCCCTCATCTATCTCTCCGAGAGGTGCTCCTGAGTTAGGGATTCTAGCCATGGTGGAGGTATGCATGGGGCGGCGCGCGGGATTCCGGCCCTAGCCATGCCCGAATCCATCGTCCCCTTGGCTAGATCCAGCCTGTCGGCACGCAGATCTGTGGTGCCATGGCGAGAGGCGGCTGCGGGGTGGCGGGGCTGTGGTGCAGCGGCAGCTACTCCGATGTCCCTACAGCGCCGTCCGTGGCCCAGCTGCTTCGGTGGCCGTAGCTCATGGAGCTGCGGGCGGCATCGAGGCAGGGCCGACGTGACTACGCCGCAACCTCTCCCCCTCCACATCCCTCCCGGCCTCCACTTCGGCGACCGCGGCGGCGGGGTCCTGGATCTAGGCCCAAGGGCAAGGTCGCCGGCGGCCACTACATCTCCGGCTGCTCGTGCTTCCTCCCCTTCCCCCTCTCTCTGGCTGCTCGCGCTTCATCGTAGGCTCGGGCTGGCCCCGCACGCTGGACTGCCGTGCTTCTCGGGCCGGCTCGGCCCGATAAACGGCCTGGGCCGTAGGTCTAGCACGGTGCCCACCTCGACACGACCCGGTAGGCACGACGTGCCGTGCCGGGCCGGCCCGGCCTGGCCCGTTGGACATTTATAGGCGCGCGTGTGGCCTACCGGCACTCACTTGGCGAGTGTAGTATGTGAGTCATGCCAATTGCAGTGTGAAAAAGGAAAAAATACATGGCGTGGGTGCGTGTTGGATCATGAGTCGCTGACATGTCTGGTTGCCTGGTTTGATCTGTCCGGCTCCGGGCGGAATGGGTGCGCGCCGCGCCGGGCCTCTGTCGACTCTTTTTATTGGCGATGGTCCGGGCGACCTCAGGGTTCAGTGGCATCAGTGGCCAGTGAAACGGCGGCCCTGCCTGGCGGTTACTGTTTTCTTGCTCCGTCTTTGCATCTGCACCAAGGCACGGCTTTTCATACCGCCACGCCGCTCTTTTTGTCTTTACGTGGACAAACAAAAGAGACGATCAGGCCTCGCTCATTTGTTTTCTTCATTCGTTCATCGGGCCTGCACTGTGTACTGTACTGTAATTTGCAGCTACGTACTCCATGCATGTAGTAGCTCAGACCAAAGACAAAAAGAAGACACCGACCTGAGTTCATATCTGCGCTCTGAAGAATGCCTGAACAGTTGGTACTGATTACCACTAGTAGTTGGTCATAACGCCAGCAAACCCAGTAGTATACTACTCCGTATGACTCTACTATCTACGAGCAAGCAACGAAACGCCTGCTACCAGCAGCTCAATGAGTGCTACAGTACCGCGTACCCTCAACTCAACACAGCAGGAAGCTACAGCGTCGTTCCGGACAACGCGCGTGTTGGTGAGCTACTCGGCTGCTAGCTCTGGCTGCCCGGTGCACGCGGCAGCGTCCTCGGACCCTCTCTCCTATCCGGACCGATCGGTTGGACTGGCCAGGGCCAGCCAGCCAGGCCATCGTGCCGAGTGTGCCGAGGCAAAGCGAAAAAGCGGAGGCGGCAGCGGCTGCGGCTGCTGGGACGTCGCGTTGTGCCCGCAGGCCGAAGGGATCGCTCTCCCCCCACATCGGCCTCGCCCAGCCATCGCGGTGCGCGGCAAAGCGCGCGAGGGAGCCCCGCGGCAAGCTTTCGCTTTCCGCGCGGTCGGCCAGCGCCGCGGCAGCCGCATCAGAGGCGCAGGCGCCGCGGCAGCCCCTGCTCCTGCTGGCTGCTGTGTGCTTGCGTGGAACTGTGGATCAGTGGATCGAGCGCGCTCGCGAGTCACGAGCAGCTTCCGTTGCACGGGCGGCGAAGGCGAACCCTCGCGGGCAGATCGTGGCTGTCCGGAATAATTTGTTCTCTTTCGCGCCTGGCCTGGCTTGTCTTGTGACGCACGCACGCACACACGCCTTGCCCGCGACCGAAGGCGGATGCGCGTGTGCCGTGCACCGCTGGCCGCGGGGATTAACAACTAGGGCTAGTAGCAAAGAGGTTGGAAAAGGAGTGGGATTTGGAAGGGGCGCACCGCGCGCGCGCGCACGCATGGGGGTGTTAGTGTTAGGGGAAAGATGGTGATTTTCACTATAGGAAACTGGCTCTTTGCCGACTGCAATTTTCTTTGCCAACTGTTTTTTTCGACACTCGGCAAAGAGGTCTCTTTGCCAACTGGAATTTCCTGCAGTCGGCAAAGCAGGATTTGCCGACTGCCTGGCTTTGCCGACTGCCAGGCAGTTGGCAAAGAATTGCAGTCGGCAAAGGCAGGCCATGGTTGACGCCATCCACACCGTCACCTTTGCCGACTGCCACTCCGTCAGCAGTCGGCAAAGGCGCAGGCTTTGCCAACTGCCATCCTCCCTGGCAGTCGGCAAAGAATTTTTATTTTTTTTGATTTTCGATCCCAGTTTTTTGTGTTGCCTTGATACAGTAAGTACATGATATATTCCAAGTTTGGGATCATTTTGATTTATTTTGCTATATTCCGTAGATTTTTTCTGTTTCTTTGATTTTTTCCGGCAGCTCCAGATTTGAACTGCAGGTACATGAAATAATGGAATCCGGCCATTCAGAAAATGATATTCATGATGTTTGGAGCATGTTGAGGCCGTGTGCGGGGCCTCGCGTGAAATTTCGACCGTGTTGGTGTCGGAACACGCCGAGCCACGCGCGTGAAAAGTGTTTTTAAATTTTATAAAATCGAAACGGAGTCCGAAAATGACGAAACTTGACGACGTGTCTTGTCATCGCATGCGGAGGCTGTGGTAAAAATTTGAGAAAGTTTCGAGCAAGTGGCGACGTCGGGTGGCTAAAACCTGGACATCTCGCTCGAAACTTTCTCAAATTTTTACCACAGCCTCCGCATGCGATGACAAGACACGTCGTCAAGTTTCGTCATTTTCGGACTCCGTTTCGATTTTATAAAATTTAAAAACACTTTTCACGCGCGTGGCTCGACGTGTTCCGACACCAACACGGTCGAAATTTCACGCGAGGCCCCGCACACGGCCTCAACATGCTCCAAACATCATGAATATCATTTTCTGAATCGCCGGATTCCATTATTTCATGTACCTGCAGTTCAAATCTGGAGCTGCCGGAAAAAATCAAAGAAACAGAAAAAATCAAAGGAATATAGCAAAATAAATCAAAATGACCCCAAACTTGGAATATATCATGTACTTACTGTAGCAAGGCAACACAAAAAAACTGGGATAAAAAATCGAAAAAAAATTTAATTATTTGCCGACTGCCATCAGTGGCAGTTGGCAAAGAGCCTTTGCCGACTGCCAGGGAGGATGGCAGTCGGCAAAGAATTTCTGAGAAAAAAATCAAAAATAACCTTTGCCGACTGCCAGGGAGCAGAGCAGTCGGCAAAGTATTTTTTAAAAAAATTAAAAAAAATAATTTTTTGAAAAAAAAATAATAGACCTTTGCCGACTGCGTCACATGCTGGCAGTCGGCAAAGGGAAAAAAATAAAAAAAAAAGAAAAACGTCGCCTTATCCGCTCGGCCCGCCCTCCCCCCTCCCTAAAATCCCGCCCGCCTGCCCCCGCTCGCCCGCCGCCGCCACCCAGGCCGCCCCCGCCGTCGATGCCGTCGCCCGGCCGGCCGCCGGCGCATCCCCCCCGCGCCCTCCCCCTCCACCGCGCCCCTCCCCTCCCTCTCTCCCGCGCCGGCGGATCCCCTCCTCCTCCTCCCCCGGCCGCGCGCGCCCTCCCCGGCGGCCGCGCGCCCCCTCCCAGGCGGCGCGGCGCCCTCCCCCGCGCGGCGCGGCCCTCCCCGGCGGCGCCCCCCCCCCCCCCCCCCCCGTGTACTGTACTGTAATTTGCAGCTACGTACTCCATGCATGTAGTAGCTCAGACCAAAGACAAAAAGAAGACACCGACCTGAGTTCATATCTGCGCTCTGAAGAATGCCTGAACAGTTGGTACTGATTACCACTAGTAGTTGGTCATAACGCCAGCAAACCCAGTAGTATACTACTCCGTATGACTCTACTATCTACGAGCAAGCAACGAAACGCCTGCTACCAGCAGCTCAATGAGTGCTACAGTACCGCGTACCCTCAACTCAACACAGCAGGAAGCTACAGCGTCGTTCCGGACAACGCGCGTGTTGGTGAGCTACTCGGCTGCTAGCTCTGGCTGCCCGGTGCACGCGGCAGCGTCCTCGGACCCTCTCTCCTATCCGGACCGATCGGTTGGACTGGCCAGGGCCAGCCAGCCAGGCCATCGTGCCGAGTGTGCCGAGGCAAAGCGAAAAAGCGGAGGCGGCAGCGGCTGCGGCTGCTGGGACGTCGCGTTGTGCCCGCAGGCCGAAGGGATCGCTCTCCCCCCACATCGGCCTCGCCCAGCCATCGCGGTGCGCGGCAAAGCGCGCGAGGGAGCCCCGCGGCAAGCTTTCGCTTTCCGCGCGGTCGGCCAGCGCCGCGGCAGCCGCATCAGAGGCGCAGGCGCCGCGGCAGCCCCTGCTCCTGCTGGCTGCTGTGTGCTTGCGTGGAACTGTGGATCAGTGGATCGAGCGCGCTCGCGAGTCACGAGCAGCTTCCGTTGCACGGGCGGCGAAGGCGAACCCTCGCGGGCAGATCGTGGCTGTCCGGAATAATTTGTTCTCTTTCGCGCCTGGCCTGGCTTGTCTTGTGACGCACGCACGCACACACGCCTTGCCCGCGACCGAAGGCGGATGCGCGTGTGCCGTGCACCGCTGGCCGCGGGGATTAACAACTAGGGCTAGTAGCAAAGAGGTTGGAAAAGGAGTGGGATTTGGAAGGGGCGCACCGCGCGCGCGCGCACGCATGGGGGTGTTAGTGTTAGGGGAAAGATGGTGATTTTCACTATAGGAAACTGGCTCTTTGCCGACTGCAATTTTCTTTGCCAACTGTTTTTTTTCGACACTCGGCAAAGAGGTCTCTTTGCCAACTGGAATTTCCTGCAGTCGGCAAAGCAGGATTTGCCGACTGCCTGGCTTTGCCGACTGCCAGGCAGTTGGCAAAGAATTGCAGTCGGCAAAGGCAGGCCATGGTTGACGCCATCCACACCGTCACCTTTGCCGACTGCCACTCCGTCAGCAGTCGGCAAAGGCGCAGGCTTTGCCAACTGCCATCCTCCCTGGCAGTCGGCAAAGAATTTTTATTTTTTTTGATTTTCGATCCCAGTTTTTTGTGTTGCCTTGATACAGTAAGTACATGATATATTCCAAGTTTGGGATCATTTTGATTTATTTTGCTATATTCCGTAGATTTTTTCTGTTTCTTTGATTTTTTCCGGCAGCTCCAGATTTGAACTGCAGGTACATGAAATAATGGAATCCGGCCATTCAGAAAATGATATTCATGATGTTTGGAGCATGTTGAGGCCGTGTGCGGGGCCTCGCGTGAAATTTCGACCGTGTTGGTGTCGGAACACGCCGAGCCACGCGCGTGAAAAGTGTTTTTAAATTTTATAAAATCGAAACGGAGTCCGAAAATGACGAAACTTGACGACGTGTCTTGTCATCGCATGCGGAGGCTGTGGTAAAAATTTGAGAAAGTTTCGAGCAAGTGGCGACGTCGGGTGGCTAAAACCTGGACATCTCGCTCGAAACTTTCTCAAATTTTTACCACAGCCTCCGCATGCGATGACAAGACACGTCGTCAAGTTTCGTCATTTTCGGACTCCGTTTCGATTTTATAAAATTTAAAAACACTTTTCACGCGCGTGGCTCGACGTGTTCCGACACCAACACGGTCGAAATTTCACGCGAGGCCCCGCACACGGCCTCAACATGCTCCAAACATCATGAATATCATTTTCTGAATCGCCGGATTCCATTATTTCATGTACCTGCAGTTCAAATCTGGAGCTGCCGGAAAAAATCAAAGAAACAGAAAAAATCAAGGAATATAGCAAAATAAATCAAAATGACCCCAAACTTGGAATATATCATGTACTTACTGTAGCAAGGCAACACAAAAAAACTGGGATAAAAATCGAAAAAAAAATTTAATTATTTGCCGACTGCCATCAGTGGCAGTTGGCAAAGAGCCTTTGCCGACTGCCAGGGAGGATGGCAGTCGGCAAAGAATTTCTGAGAAAAAAATCAAAAATAACCTTTGCCGACTGCCAGGGAGCAGAGCAGTCGGCAAAGTATTTTTTAAAAAAATTAAAAAAAATAATTTTTTGAAAAAAAAATAATAGACCTTTGCCGACTGCGTCACATGCTGGCAGTCGGCAAAGGGAAAAAAATAAAAAAAAAAGAAAAACGTCGCCTTATCCGCTCGGCCCGCCCTCCCCCCTCCCTAAAATCCCGCCCGCCTGCCCCCGCTCGCCCGCCGCCGCACCCAGGCCGCCGTAGATGCCGTCGCCGGCGGCCAGGCCGCATCCCCGCGCCCTCCCCCTCCACAGCGCCCCTCCCTCCTCTCTCCCGCGCCGGCGGATCCCCCTCTCATCTCCCCCGGGGGCCCTCCAAACGAATGCAAGGGAGAACGAAAGAAAGGAGAACGAGAGAGAAAAAAAAGGAGGAGAGGCGAAAGAAAAAGAGAGGAGAGGAGCAAACAGGAGAGAAAAAAAAAAAAACAAATAACACGCGCTGGTAACTCCAGGTTGGCGCGGCAAATCAACCGGCGGCGCATACCCCCTCCCACCGCGCCCTCCCCTCCCCCGGCGCCCCTCCCCCCCTCTCTCCCACGCGGCGGATCCTCCTCCTCCCCCGGGCGCGCGCTCCCCGGCGGCGCGCCCCTCCCAGGCGGCGCGGGCCCTCCCCCGGCGCGCGGCCCTCCCCGGCGGCGCCCCCCGCTGGTCCCTCCCGGCGGCGCCCCCCCTCCCCCGCGCCCCCCCCCGCGCTGGGCCACCCCCGCGGGGCCCCCCCCCGCGCTGGCCCCCCGCGCTGGGCCCCTCCCGGCGCCGGCCGCCCGCCCAGGCCCCTCACCGGCGCTGCCCCGCCCCGATCCGGCCCCGGCCAGGCGCGCCGCCGCGTGCAGCTCCGGCGTCGGCCCCGCAGCGGCCGCGGCCTCGCCCCGACCCGCCCCGGCGCCGTCGCTGCCCCGCCCCGATCCGGCGTGCCCCGCTCCGTCCGCCGTCCGCCGTCCGCGCGCCGTGCCGTCCGCGCGCCGTTCGCCGTCGCTGGCCCTGCGTCGCCGTCCTCGCGCCGTCCTCGCCTCGCCGCGCCGTCCTCGCCCGCCTCGCCGTCCTCGCGCGCCTCTGCTCCACGCGCCGGTGACGCCGTCCGTGACGACGAGGTAGTAGTACTACTAGTAGTAGTAGTTTACTTTGTTAATACCTGCTTATATTCTTCTGCATGGATTGGAAATACATTTGTGGTTGTCGGCCATCGTGCCTGACATGTATATGTGTTTGTCGGCCATCGTGCCGTCTTTTCTTGCAGGTTTGGTAACCTTCCCGTACAGGGGAGGTGCTGCCGAAATTTTTCGTTCTCACTAATTGTTTTTCTTTTTCAGGAGGGCTCCCATTGGAGGCTAGCCGGAGGAGCACGACTCGGCACTGCCCCGCTAGCCTTTCTTCACCGGCACCTGCGGTATGACCCCTCTTTCCGCCACATGTAGTCGTAGGTCGCGTTACCCAGTTAGGCGTCTCCCGTCCGAAACGGATACGGTTGGAAGTATGCGTTCTTCGCATATGTATAACCGTATCCGTTTCGGATTGTCCACGTTATTTGGACAGCCCGAGGATGCGCAGACGAGGTTAGCTCCCATGTTCCGCTCCCGTCCGAGTCGGAGTTTCGGCAGGACCTCCCCGTTGTTCTCTGGATACACACTCTCCCCGCCGGGACGTGTATCGGGAGAACAGCGGGGAGGTGCTGCCGAAATTCTGTCTCGGACGAGGAGCGGAGCATGGAAGCTAACCTCGTCTGCGCATGCTCGGGTGGGATTAGGACATATCCTTCACCTATTAGATGGTAGGAGCGCGTTGTAGATGCACTTGCTGGTTTTATCACATGTTAACATTGCCGCATGACAGAGCATGGGTGATCGTGAGTGGATGTACTCGGGCTTCGCAAGTAAGAGCCACGAATGGATCATGGGGGACGACTGAGTTCCTAGAGCATGCATTTGGCCCAGCTGCTAAAGGGTCGATTCGGATGCCGTGTCCCTGCAGCGAGTGCAGGAACAAGAAGAAGAAAGTAAAGGCTCAGGTGTTGAGAGATCTGTTCAAGCACGGGTTCGTTCCAAACTATACCCGTTGGCGCCACCATGGTGAATACCATCCTATTAGGGACGAGGTGGTGCGACCCGTCCTCGAGGAGTATGATGGCGATGCCGGGGAATGGCAGACTTCCACGAAGCACGGTTTGGCGAAGGAATGGATGTGGAGGAAGATCCGGAGGAAACCGCGAAGGCCTTCTACGACATGATGGAGTCGGCACAGAAGCCCCTTCACGAGAAGACAAAGCTTACGCAACTGGATGCCGTCTCACGCCTGATAGGGTTGAAGTCGCTAGCTGGGCATTAGTCGAGACGGCTTCGATCTCGTGTTGAGCATTGTTGGGGGACTGCTTCCGGCAGATCATGTCCTGCCGACGAACACCTACGCTACACAGAAGCTCCTTCGTGCACTTAAGATGCCGTATGAGGGGATCCATGCTTGTCCGAAGGGGTGCGTCCTGTTCAGGGGAGACCTCGAGGAAGCAAAAACCTGTCCGAAGTGCGATGCCTCTAGGTTCGTGTTGGTAGAAGGCTCTGATGGCAGCATGAAACAGTCTAAGGTCCCCAAGAAGGTCGTACGGCACCTTCCTTTCCTACCGAGGCTGCAACGGCTGTATATGACGGAGGAGTCCGCGAAACAGATGACGTGGCACAAGAATGGCAAAAGATACCATCCTGACAAGATGGTACACCCGGCGGACGGTGATGCATGGAAGCACTTCGATAACATGAATCCTGTCAAGGCTATGGAGGCTCGGAATGTACGCGTAGCGCTGGCAACAGATGGGTTCAACCCATTTGGAATGATGGCGGCCCCGTACACTTGCTGGCCCGTGTTTGTGATCCCCCTCAATCTCCCCCCCGGCGTCATGTTTGAACCTAAGAACGTGCTCTTGACGCTGATAATACCTGGACACCCGGGCGACAATATGGGTGTGTTCATGCAGCCGGTGTGGGATGAATTGGAACTTGCTTGGGAAGAGGGGGGTACTCACGTACGACCGGGCTACGAAGAGGAACTTCAGAATGCATGTGTGGTACCAGTATTCAATGCATGACTTCCTGGCGTATGGCTTATTCAGTGGGTGGTGTGTTCACGGGAAGTTCCCTTGCCCGACATGCAAGGCAGATGTGATGTTCACCTGGCTGGCCAAGGGCGGCAAGTTTTCTTCTTTCGACAAGCATCGCCAATTCCTGCCTGAGAACCATGAATTCAGGCTAGATGTAAAGCACTTCACGAAAGGCGTTCAAGTCACCGGCCCCATTCCGCAGGTTAAGAGCCCTGCCGCCGTCCTTGCCGACATACAGGCTCTCGAACCTGAGGAAACAGGTGGGTTTAAGGGATATGCTCGGGACCACATGTGGACTCATATATCGGGCTTGACTAGGCTCCCCTACTTCAAGGACCTTCTTCTTCCACACAACATCGATGTAATGCACACAGAAAAGAATGTGGCCGAGGCACTCTGGGCAACACTCATGGACGTTGGCAAAAAGTCGAAGGACAACGTCAAGGCTAGACTGGACCTGGAGATGATCTGTGATAGACCAAACCTGGTGATGAAGACCCCTGCTGCCCGGCAGGAAATGGAAAAGGGGGCCGGCCGATTACATCCTGAAAAGGGCAGATAGGAAGGAAGTTCTGCAGTGGATCAAGACGTTAAAGTTCCCCGATGGGTATGCGGCGAATCTGAGCAGGGGTGTGAACTTGCAGACTATGAAAGTCTTAGGGATGAAGAGCCATGACTTCCACATATGGATTGAGCGGATCCTTCCTGCGATGACCCGGGGATACCTCCCAGAGCATGTGTGGCGCGTCCTGGCAGAGTTGAGCTTCTTCTTCCGCCAGCTTTGTGCCAAGGAGTTGTCTCGGGATGTTTGTGTTGAACTGGAGAAGGCTGCACCTCTGTTGCTCTGCAAGTTGGAGATGATATTTCCACCCTGGCTTCTTTCTGTCCATGCAGCATCTGATCTTGCACCTATCGCGCGAGGCACGGTTGGGGGGTCCCGTGCAGGCCCGTTAGTGCTATCCAATCGAGAGGTGTCTAAAGCTTCTTTGGAAAAATTGTAGAAATAAAGCCAAGATTGAGGCTTCCGTGGGAGAGGCCTCCGTTCTAGAGGAGGTGTCGACCTTCACACAGGCGTACTATACTGAGAAGCTTCCCAGCATGCACAATACAACCCCTCGTTACAACGCTGACGAGAACTCATCGATACTCAGCCTTTTCCAAGGGGATCTCGGGAGTGGAAGCGTAGGTACCAACAAGCAGTTGAACCATCAGGAGTGGCAGACTATCATGTTCACATTGTTGATCAACCTTGATGAAGTGATTCCTTATCAGAAGTAAGTTCTCAATGAGCTTGTTACCTACGCCGTCACTATCCTCCATCTATCATGGTCTGACCCTCTAGTTTCTTCCTTCTTTCAGGGAATTTATTAGTCAATACTAGAGAGGCAATAGGGCTCCTACCGAGCAAGAAGAAGACAATCTTCTTAGACACGGTGTGCCCGATTTCATCTCCTAGGTTCTATACAAAGGTACCAACCAACTAACCTCTTTCCTGACTTTGTGATTCCACTTTGCTCCCTGGAGCGAGTTATGTAACGATCTCCTACCCTTGCAGGCCCGAACGGATGCAGAAATGAGCGATGAATTGAAAACAGGTGGGCCATGGCTTCTCCCGTAGGGTGAAGTCATTCACCGTTTATGATGTGAATGGCTATCGCTTTCGCACGAGAAGCTACGAGGAGAGTCGACCCAACCTAAAAACCATGTGCTGCGGAGTTCGTACGCCCGGCACTGATGGGAAGGACTACTACGGCATAGTCGAAGAGATATACGAGCTCAACTTTAAGGGTACCGGGACTTTAGCGCCGGTGGTATTCAAATGCCATTGGTTCGATCCTGATATCACGAGGGAAGACCTTACGATAGGTCAAGTCGAGATTCGACAGGACTCCAGCTATAAAGGAGACGATGTCTACATTGTGGCCAACCGAGACGCCACGCAAGTTTATTACCTCCCATGGGCAGTGCCAAAAAGACAAGAAGCTTGCGGGGTGGAGCCTTGTGCATTTGGTGTCGCCGCGCGGCAAAGCGCCTCTCCCAAACGACGACGATTACAACTTTGACCCAAGCACCGATGAGTTCTATCAACCTGAGGGGCTAGAAGGTACCTTGGAGATCGACATTGGTTCGCTCATGGGCATGGAAGTAGACAACGAAATCGATGAGGACGAGGGTGAGGAGGTGCAGGATGCCAGGGACTTAAGAATGCTTGAGCGATGGCAGATGCAGCGCGATGGATTTGTCCAGGAGGAGGTACATGATGATGACTATGGAGACGATGAGGATGATGATGACAGTGATGACTTAAGGGAGCTCGACAATATTGATAGCGATGATGACGATAGTGATAGAGATGACGACTCCACGCCCGAGATATTGCCGTTCGCGGAGATAATTACGAGGCCATGTAATACTATATTGTTATTATTATGTTCCTTTACAAGTACTTGTCATTTATTTATGCTAACAGTTTTGTTCTTTGTCATTGCAGGCACTCGGCAAAATGCCAGGCAGACGGCGGCAAGCGGCCGCATCGAGCAGTACGCTCGGCGTACCAGGTCCCCCCGCAGGAGACCGCCGACGACGACGAGGAGGAGGAGGAGGTGTTGGTGCGTGGGTCGTCCAGTAGGGGGTCCCAGCCCCCCAGCGGACGTCGCCAGGCGACCAGGAGGCTGCCGTTCTCGTCCTCGCAAGGGGGGACGACTGTCGCGTGACGACGAGCGCGGCGGCGACGACGACGACGACGATGACGACGGCGACGGCGACGACGCGCCTACACCAGGCGAGACGGCTTCGACTTCGTCAGGCGTGGCCAAGGTGTACTCACGCGGGCCCACGTAGCTTCCTAGGGTGCGGCCGCAATTCCACCAGCGCCCGGTGATCACACCCGTGGGCCAGACGTAAGTAACCATTATTGATTTCACTACTTGTTCATATGACATGTCAAAAATCGAACTGAAGACTAACAATTGTTCTTAATGACTCGTGCAGTTCCTGGAAGATTGTGAGTGGAGCAGGTCAAGCACTGCCATATCAATGGCATCCAGGGCCTCCTGATTAAGGAGTACTACCCTGGCCTTATCAACGTCAACGGCGAGATGAAGGTGCCCACCAAGTGGTCCCACTTCTACCTCGTCGAGGAGGGTGGCGAGACCATTCGCGGACAAAGATAAAGAGGGAAGTTTTGGGTGAGTCTTTCATCGCACCGCATTGCTAAATAGTACGCATTCGTCGGACTTCTTGCAAAAAGGAAATGCTACATGATGTGTCTGTGTGCAGGACTTCTTCACGTGCGAGGAGGGTAAAGCGGCCCAGGCGGCGCGAGTGCAGGAGGCGGTCTGCAAAGATCGTCTCAAGGACCTGTACCATGAGGCGCGCATACAGGCCATCCGCGACTTCCACGCCAACGTGCTTGGAGAGAACATCAAGAAGCCCCAAATCCGCCAGAGAATGAACTCGAGGGAGGCCGACCTCACCCAAGCGCAATACGAGCAGGTAATTAAGTATGACAACATTCGTTCAGATTCCTTCAGTGAAACATTACACTAATCTTCTCGCATGTCAAATACTTGATGTCATGCAGGTGTGTCCGTCGTGGTGCGACAACCACAGGGAATGCTGGACGGAGATTGTGCGCATGTGGCGCACGGATGAGGCGTACGCGAGGCGCGCCGACCGTCAGGGCCGCCGCGCGCAGATGCGAGGGGTGTCACACCACCAAGGGAATCAGCCCCTCCCCCAGTTCGCGACAAGATGGGTATGCGTCCGTTCATGTCTTAATCCTTGCGCTCAATTGTCAATACTTGTAACCATGTTTGTGTTTTCAATGCAGACGCAGACGCACGGTGGGCAGGAAATCAACGAGTACACCGCGTACCTCCTCTCTCACAAGGGCAAGGCGACGGATCCGAACAACGTCTACAACCCGGAGGACGGGCCCGATGCGTACACCAACCCCACCGCCTACGAGAAGGCCACCGAGTACACCGTCGCGGCTCGCCAGCGCTACGGGGAGACGTTCGACCCCACCGCCGAGCCCCTGGACACAGACCTCCTGCAGAGGTTGGGACCAGGGAAGCAGCACGGCCGCTACTACATGGCCCACAGCTGCCCTCGACCCGTCCCAGGTTCCTACGCTGACCCAGGTTCGATCCACGCCCACGAGCTCCAGCGACATCCCCGTAGCGCCCCGGCGGCAGTCAGCGTCACAGGTAAGTGCCGTTTCGTTCGTCGTTCACTCGTTTCGCACCTGTACATACAATCAACACTGCGGATGTAATATTGTAGGCCCAGATGGAGGCCAAGATGGAGGAGAGGATCGCCACGTTGCACGCGCAGATGATGGCGCAACAGATGGCTTACCAGCAAAGCCTGCAGCAGCACTACAACACTCAGATGCAGAACATGGCCAGCTTCTTCCAGTCCATGCAGACGCCCGGGGCGTCTACACCGCCTCCTCTTCCAATGTTCGCTCCTCCGCCTCCTCCTCCAGAGTTTTTTCCTGTGCCTGCTCCTGTCGCTCCTAGAGGGACCCCGGTGAGTATATTGACTCTTGCTTTAACTTGTGCGTCCATGCTGCAGATACTAATGACATCACTTGGCGTTTAACTTGTGCAGGTACAGTCGGCGGGTTTCGAACCCGTCTCCTGGAGGTCCCGGCCATCAGATGATGTCGTATCCACCACCTGCACCCTATCCACCGTATCCACCTCCGCGTGGCCCTCCTCCGACGTACTCGTGGCCACCGGTGCGCGGAGGGTGGCAGTACGCGCAGGCGCCTCAGTTTGGTCCAAGGGGGTTTCCGTGGGCAAACCCTGGGGGCTCTGGGGGCGGAGCGGACGACGAGACCGGGGACGGCGCGACGAGCTAGGTACTTGTCGATTCTGTTATCATGTATCCACCGTATCGTCGAAGTTGTTGTCATGTATTTCTTTTCTTCGTTATGGACCTAGACTTGTTATGTTGAACTTCGTGTGATGGACGTCGACTTGTGGTGTTCGACGTGTTGGACTTCATGTGATGGTTGTAATGCACTTGTGTGGTTGTTATTGTGACATATATGTGAGATATATGTGATGTTGTGCGTTATTGTGATATATGTGGTAATGTTGGCGACAAATGTGATGAAATTGTGATATAAATGGTGCTACCGGTGCTTCTGGTGAAATTGGATTATAATTTGTGATTTTGCAGGGTTTTGATGCGAGAAAACAGAAAACAAAAGCAAAAAAAAATTCCAGCTTTGCCGACTAACCCCAGGACAGAGTCTTTGCCGACTGCAATGGGAGGCAGTCGGCAAAGAGGTCAAATCTTTGCCGACTGCAACTCCGAAAGCAGTCGGCAAAGAACATTTCAAAAAAAATATTTTCTTTCTTTGCCGACTGCCGAGCTGGCGGCCAGTCGGCAAACAATTTTTGAAAAAAAATTTCTTTGCCGACTGTCGAGGAACCAGCAGTCGGCAAAGCCTGCCGTCAGGGCTGACGGCGCCACGTGGCTATGCCGACTGCTGGCGTGGCAGTTGGCAAAGGATTTGCCGACTGTGTGCCACGTGGCAGTCGGCAAATCCGCCTTTGCCGACCCAGGCTTTGCCGACTGCCACGTGGCTTTGCGATCGGCAAAGCCTTTGCCGACTGGGTTTATGCCTTTGCCGACCGGGGCAAGCAGTCGGCAAAGAAGCGTTTTCCTGTAGTGTTTGGAGACGTAATTATGTAAGTGTCCCTGTCGCCAGATTGATCCCCAACCCCACCCAGGCCTCGCTTTTGTTTTGCCTCTCTTTGGAGAACCTAGCGAGCTCTAGAGTGGTCCATGTCCACGGAGAGGACTAGGACTAGCCGACTAGGAGGGTGGTTGCCTCGTTCTGGGTTGCTTCTCTGTTCTGCTCGACCGCCCATATTTTCTGCTATGATTAGGCTTATTAGAGCATTATATCAGGATCATGCGAGAGCTCAGAGCTGCACCGTTTTGAGTAGAACTCCTAGCGTCATCGATCACTGTCCACTTTCCCTACTTTCTCGTACTGTATGACTGACGAAGGCGACAAGGGCCGTTGATTTCTTGCCGTAGCACTAACTAATTACGTGCGCTTCAGAGCCGGCTCAGTTGTCTCTTCCAAAGAGCTGAGAACTTGGCCTGTTTGGATCGATTTCCATGCGAACTTACCACTGACCACGACCGAACGCAGCCCTCCATTCGCATCCTGCGCCATCGCAGCCGCAGGTGTCGCAGAGATCAAATTCCACACAGCACTGTTTCAGATCATCAGAAAACAACTGGCGCGAACACCGAACACGGACAGTCCATGAAACGGCGAAAAAGATGCCCATTATATTGCTGCGGAAAGGTCGCGAGAATGGATCGATCGACCGTCTCTCCCTTCTCCCACCAAAAGGGCGCATTATGCTGCTGTGAAGAGATCGCCGGCCTGAATATCGACCCAGGTCTTGTCTCCTGATACGATCAGAGATTCCTTCCTTCCACACGCATGGCGTTTTCACCCTCAAAGTCCACACAGACAGGATGGCTAGCTAGCTATCTGAATAGTGCAGAGCAGCCGTGCAGGTGCTAGTAGTTGACGGCAACGACGATTCATCGTCTCTCCAAGTTGTTTCAGTGCGTGGGCGGCCGGATTGCTCTGGATCCGTCGACCTGATTGCGACTGGATTGTTGCTGGCCTAGTGGACACTCAAATCGGCTCCAGTTTTTCTTGCTCATTAGGATGGATCGATGGTGCAGTGCTAGTGCTACAAGATACATCTGTTCAACTTTTTTCCTATGAATCCATGGATTACTGCTCGGATATACACATTCAGTAGATATATATGTAGTTGGTCTAGCTGCGTGTGTGCAGTCATCTGAAAATCCAGCCGTGTCACGATTGTCCCAAGAGAAACCACAGGGCAGATAATATTCTGCCTGAATTTATAGCAGCAGCCAAACCAAGTTAGCATCGAATTTCCAAATCAGGAGTACTTACTCCTATCTTGGTTTGGTGCAGACTTTCACGAAAGGTAGTACTCCTATTTGCTGAGAGATCAATCAGTTTGGTGCGTCACATGAACATGATGGACCAGCACTGCATCCCGTGGAATAATTTCACCTACATGCTCGCGTGCTTTTTGTCTGCAAAGGTTTCGATCCACAAAGCTTCGTCGTTCACACACGAAGCCCCTGCTCTGCTGGCGCGCCAATCCGGTCGAATGAAACTGCGTACGTACTCCAGTAGTAGTAGAAGCCACGGCATAAAAAGCCGTTCTGATCAGATTAATCTATTGGATCATCAAATGGTCCCTGGAACACACACGATAGATTATCGACCAGACAGGACAGGACAGGACAGTTTTAGTTACCTGTAAAATGTGACCGTATACAAGCTTTTGGTAAACAGGCAACGTGAATGGAGAATATATGGTTACGAGCGTGCCACCCACATGCATGACTCCGTGGTTAACGGGTTGCATTGCATTTGCATGCATGCATGTGACCTCTGTGTAAATCTTGCAACAAAATGAAAAAAAAAACGCACGACTTATCCTAGACATTTTGAGGCAGGCAGTACAGGGGATTGTGAGGTCACAGGTCACCACCACCTTTGGGCATCATTCCTGTCTGTCTTCAGATTCTTAATCCGGTTTTCTGAAACTACAGCAAGGCTGCATTACTCGACATCGTTGACAGATGCTGTCTTCAGTAATAACTAGTAATAACCATAAAACATTTTGTTACGAGAAAACTGAATCATCGTCAGGTGGATTGGATAGCAGAGGCAAACATGGAAAATTCGCAGTTGATCTTGATCCACAGTTTCAGACAGGATGGATTCCATGGCCTTATCCGACCACTGCCGCTAATTTTGGTGAAACCATGCAGCGTTTTTGTCGTCGTCCGCCCTGCTCTCACCAAGCACGAACAGGTACACGAGCGTGCTGGCTTCTTGCTGCCGTGGCCCGTGGCTTGGTCCCAACGCCAGAGGATACTGATATACTGATTCCTTCCATTCCATGGGTCACCAGACCACCGCCCCGGCCCCCGGCCGGCCACACGGTTTGGTTTCGAGATCAGAGAAAGCGAAAAGACTAGCAGGCATGAGGCATGCATTGCATTGCAGCCTAAAGAAAGAGCGGGGCATGCATGCCGGTTGCCGGAGGCAGCGGCAGACGCGACAGACATGGGAACGGACAGCAGCAGGTACAGCAGTGAGGCGGATGTTTTGGCGCCGAGGGCGCGGCGGTGGCGATCCCGAGACGAGAAGGAGCATGGCAGGCGAACATGCATGGCGGGCGCACCACGAGCGAGAGAGCTCGGCCGACCATCGATCGATCGTATGAGACTGAGAGGAGATGGATGGAAAAAGGGAGCGGGCACTCCAGTAGCCACCAGCGCCTCTTTAGCTTCTTTCGATCAATGCATGCCCCGCCTCCCCGCCTCGGCGTTCGGTCATACTTGCTTTCTTCCTCGCCGCCCTTTTCCCTTTTCTGCTTTCCGCCCTTCCGGCAGCCTATCCGTGTTACTACGTTCTGACGAGGTTCACACGCGCCTCTGCCTCCGGAACAGCACGAGGGGAGATGCTGCTGCCTGCTCCCGCGCTCGCTTACTCGCTTCTTCTCTCAGCGTGCCTGATCTGATGATCATCATGCCAGCTTGCCATGACGTAGTAATTCGCTTCTTCGGAGTTCAGACGCACTCAGCTCAACGCGATCTGAATCTTCGCATTCAGAGTTTCAGACGGATGACTGACGACATGCATATCATATCCGATACATGCAGCATTATAGGCGAGACATGCTCGTCTCTACAGGTCAATGCGAATGATCGCCTCGTGCTGGCGTGCTGCCAAGTGCCAACGCTGGCGCGTCATGCTGTGACTGTCATGTGCCCAAAGGAGGCTCGGATCGTACCAAGACCGAGAAGCGAAAAGGAAAACCGATCGGCTGAAGAGGAAGCAGCAGATCCGAGGAACCAGAGCAGAACAACATCATTGGCATCAAAATGTGTGTGATCGATGTTGGATTTCGCATCGTAGCTTTCTCTCTTTATCTACTTGGCCCCTTTTTACTGTATTACCTCCGTCTCAAAATAATTACTTTCTAGAATCACTTAGAGTCAAACTATCTTAAATTTAACTAACTCAATAAAAAGAGTATAAATATATTATAAAAATATATTTCTTGATGTATCTATATTATTCCACGGTCCATCTTTAACGTCTCCTTATATGTCGGTGTAAGTTGTTTTAGCGACTTATGGTCGGTTGTTATAAACCTATGTCGACACCAGCGTTGGTATAAATCTATAGCGACTGACTCCTTGTACCGACTGAGGGCCGACGAACTCTTACTTGCGAGGGTATGACAACTAATACCATCACGGACACAAAAATGGTCCACTAATAGAATCCTTAATTGCCTTGAGTTCTACACTATAATTTTGTGAGCGATCTTGGTTTGTTGATGTCCTAGTGTGCTGAAAATCTAAGTGGAAAATCTCATGTGTACCACACAAACTTAAGAAATTGAAGATCATTACCATCCATAGTATTTGTACCAAGAAAATTATGTACAGAGCAAGCAAATCAGATATATAGAAGTAGAGAAACATTTTATGATGTGAGCTAACATACTTGCATACGCCTGTTCTCGAGTGCAGGTCTCTAGAACTAAAGAGACTCTATATCTTCACCTACACACTCACAATAGTCTGTCATAAGAGTAACTCAGCCAAATTAGGGTATTATTCTCACTAAAATAAAATAAACTAATGGTTTATTTTTTCTCGAGCAAGTAAACTTATCTTTAATCATCACTCTAACTATTAGAAAATATCACAAAAAATGTAAGAACATTTGAATAAATAGAAGAATAAAAATGAAAAATGAAAATAAAAATAAAGATTTTTTTATTTGAGTAAATAAAAAATAAGATAAATTAGAGCATGAGATAAGAGCAGCGTGACCTCTTGATCCAGTATATTGGAGTACCCAACTATTTTAGATGCTGCTAGCTTTTGCAATTAGAGCACCCAACTATTTCAGATCCTGTTAGCTTTAACAGAATCTTAGATGCAAATTAAGTGTAATGCATTATATTGATGAAATTACAAAACACAAATATGAAAATTACACATTTCAAATAGTGTAAATGGTATGTGTTGTTAATGCAATTAAACTGTAAATGTATATCAATACATGTACAGTATGGTGAAGCTCATGAATATGTAAATAGAGAGAATGACAAACTGCTCAACAGCCACACAAGCAATCTTTCGTCCTTGTTGAACAACACAAACTAAAGCGGCATTCCCATATTCTCATTTGGGATCAGATCGAATAAATAGAAACAACATGGGTAAATTATAAAGAATCAAAGCTTGATTCACAAAATAATACAAGCATAATTCAATCAACCCCTAGACCAAGATGTTTTACTGAACAACTGCCGAAACAGAAGAAGAGAAGAAGAACGGTATCGATCAAACAAGAAAATGAGGGACAAAAGGCAGTTTACTAAACCTGCAGCTTACTAAATTACAGAAAGGCTGCAGTGACGGCACATAAGACAGATGTGTGTTCACAAAAATCACAATAATATATGGTTTGTGCTAGCACAAATCATAAGTGACAAATATATGGTGTGTGCTAGCACAAATCATAAGAAAGTAAAGGACCGACACTTGCAATTTATATTATAGAAGACAGGATATCAGCTAGCAGAAAAAACACAAAAAACGATGGAAAACGATTCAACAATAGCATATTGCATATTCTCAGAACTACAATTGTAGTGCTAGACACTTGCAATTTACATTATAGCAGACTGCAATTATGTAACTAAATCTTTAAGTTGTTTGGTTTACATATGCTCAGAAATAGTTCTTTGGTACCACTAAAGTGCTATGAAAAAGAACAAAAAACAAATGGAATGAATGTGAGATTCAAAAGTCATACCTCATTTATCAAAAAATAAGTGAGCACTAACAAAAGGGGCAAGGCCAACACAAGCTTATAACTCTTAAAGAATACACGAAAGTGGATAAAACACTACCAAATTTGAATCTATCAAAATTACAAGGTATCAGTAGGATCCAAGCAGCTCAATTTTGCTCCATATTAACATATTCACAAATCACAATTTTGTAAAATTCATAATATGTCATCAAGCAGGTCCTAACAATTAACTCTTCCCAAGTTCTAGAATAGACATCAGTTTGGAGTTCTGGCAAACTCTTTCAGCTTACAAGAGTTAAGCATATTTAGTGTGGCTTGTGAACTGTTCACAGAGACACAACTACAAATTAACATTTAAAAAATTACATTACCAAGTAAAATTTAGTGTCTATGGGAAATATAGTGTAAAAACACCATACTCTTATCAAAGACTAAATCCGAGTGTTTCATCCCCTTTGACAACTGAATCTGATAAACCATGAGATTCAAAAAATCAACGGCACACAAAAAATCATGCTGCAAAACACAACGTATAATTGTGGTGTGTTCCAGCACAAATCACAATTAACAAAATATAATTTTTTTTCTACAGGAGGACAAAGACAAATATCTGAGATGTGTTGCCACAAATCACAAAAAACAAATTTTTTTCTATGAAAGGACAAGGACAAAAAGTGGTGTGTGCCGGCACAAATCACAATTAACAGAATTATAATCTGGAAGCAATATGATATTACAGAAAATATCATAGGCACAAATTAAACCCTTGATCGAGGACGAGCTCTTTCCAGAGGAGGAGAGAGATGTTATGGTTGGTATTAACTATAGGCATTGTCGTAGGGGCTGGTTAGGCGGGAAAGGATCAAGGGATCAAATCAGGAAGGCTTGAATTAGGGAGAGGAAAGAGTTTAATTAGGAGAAAATGAAGATGTAATCTCCTTTATATGCAGTGGTGATCAAGGAATAAACAGACAATGACAACCCAATTCCTATTCTCATCTCCTTTCTTTGTTCTCTCATCTCCCTGCTGTTCCCCACACCAGCCACCATAGGTAGGAAACCAGCGGTCGAACAGCTGGCGACTTCCCATTCCTATCCTATCTGGTCACTTCCCCCACAATCATGACACATGCTTTGTGAGAGGAGTTTCAGTATGATGTTTACCTAGGTTTCAGAGATAACAACTAACATAGATTCTGAATAGGTATTTAAGGAAATTTGGGTCCAATGACTATGCCATTCAACCTATCTTATGTCCTTACTCACCCTCCTTAGACAAACCATGAGGCATTAAATATATGAACTACTAAGTTCTAAGCTAATCCATTTCTCTTTTGATCTACAGGTTAGTTGTTCAAAATAAACATTGAAAGTTATTACAAATTTGCTTCGAACAATGTATATATCAAGTATACTCATGAGGCAAATTAAATTTCCACATATTGCATATGCTCATAACTACAATGTACGAGTACATACTTTGTAGAAACTGACTGCAGCCGAGATTTGATCGTGTCTGAGAATGACTGTGCATTAGATGGTCTAGCTTCATCTTGGTTGACAGGCAAAGATTAGTTCCTAGAAACACTGATGCAGCTCATTACATAGGAAGTGTTTATTAACCCTATGTAAATGACAAGCAAATAGATTACAGATAAATATAGACAGTACTATTCTACAGGAAGTAGCTATCATGTGACCCAACAGGGCCATTAACCGAGGCAATGTGATTCACAGACGTGTCTTCAGCTGTTTCTTCTGCAGAGTCCACGGTAGGCAATGGCCGAGAAGAAATCACAGCAAAAGCATGTTCATGGTCCCCTTCTTACGGTGGATGTGAAGATAGAAAACCACCAGGGGTGGCCTCAGTAGTTGGAAAGAATAGGACTTGTGGGTGCCCATGACCATGACCATGATCATGAGCTACCGATCTGCTGCGACGGCCTTCTCTTCTAGCATGACAGTGCGACCTACAAATGGCAGCAGCAGTAGCAAGTGCTGTAGGATATGCTCCTCAATCACGGCATCATCTGCATCCACCGATACCTGGAATGGAATAGAAGAAACAGTGGCATCAGTAGTGTGCAGGAATTGAGCACACAGGCATGCCATCACTGGAAGCACACTCTGAATGTGAACATCAGATATGTCAGCACCTCAAAGTCACTGAGCAGTGGATGACGGAAAATGGTTGTCGTGCGCGCGTGATTTTCTTGCGCATTCCGCTCTTCCTCAATAGTAGGAGGCAAGGAATGCGTGTGAGAGTGAGACCAACATGAAAATGAGATTTATTAGTGGAATGCATTGGTGGTATAGCAGAGTTTGTACCTCATGGGGTCCTTCATGCTGATTGCTTGTCAACACATGGGATCAGAGTAACCAAGCATGTAGGAATTCAGATCCTCAAACATGCAACTAAACTAATAGGTACAATATTTCTATTCTCCACGTTACATAACTAATGATAAAACTAAAAGACCATGCTTCCTAAATACACAATAGCCTTCAAAAATCAGGTAACAAAGCATGAAATGAAGCAGTCAGCCATATAATTCAGCTACAAGCACCGATCCAGGTTAGAGCAATATTATTCATCATCAAACAATCTAAATGATGCTACACTTGGACTATTAGAGTAAAGAGTTTTCCTAGTGCAAGCTTTCTAAACATATGTTTTTCCTGCTTAATGAAATGTAAAAAAGAAAACAAAATAGTGGGAAAGTTACACATAAAGACTGGATATTGTACATGTTAAACACCATAATTGCAGTAATTTAAGTGTGCAAATTACTACTTATAAACGTGCAATCAAGAAATGGATACTGCACACATATTTATTCATTTTATTGTACAATATATGCAACACACAGTTAAAAGATGTGAGTTTCTACTATTTTACTACAACAGCAACAAGATAGCCGAGCAATACAAAACCAATGATCAGGAATAATTTTAAAATAAACTATGCATGTACATGAAACACCAGTGATTTATTTAGATAGATCAGGAAATAAGTTCAATAGAAGACCTGCACAAGGATAAATCATGGCTAGACCACCACCCAAAAGCAAAAAATCCGACTGTTGAAAAGCACAAGCATTGGTAAATGTAAAAAAATGTCCTTACACATATATTATGACAGTCTATATTGCTGAGCATTTTATTAAGGATAAAAACCAATAATAAATCAGTAAGCAGCACATTCAGGTAGAGAGTAGCCATTTTCGATTTTTACAATATATTGTGGTATAGTTATCTCTTCAACTATAGATCAAATAAACCATTGAACAAGCACACCAAGCAAAAACCAGTTCTATAGATCAAGAGCAATCAGATCCAATAGCTGAGCTAACCCAAGCAAAAAAAGCAAGCACGATTGTTGACCTAAAAACCATTGCACACAAATAACAATAACAAATTGCCCTAATGCTCAGGCTGCTACACCATGGCACGCAGCATGGGACGTAGCTACCTCGCTCAACCCAACACGACAAAGGGGCTGTTCGCTGGTCTTAAGAAACCAGCCAGCCGGCTGGTTTCCCCTCACATGGCACTATTCATCCATCCAGCCAAACAGTATTTCTCTCTCACACAACCAACCAGTTTCAGTCAAGATTCTGCCAGCCGAACGGGGCCAAAACATAAACACCACCAATCTCTAACCCTATGACCTCCTCACACTAGAAGATTTTATCAATCAAGCAAATCGACACCACACCATCTAGCAGCATAGGCAAAGCAGAACAACACAAACTACACTACAGTTTGCTTGGTAAAATAAAGCATCCAAAATTTAGCTTGGCTACATTAAGCACTTAAGCAGCAAGCAGCGTAAATGTCTCCCCACCATTCTCTGCGCCCAAACGCCCTCAACTGCAAGCATTGGTGCAGTACGGCAGAGAAGGGGGTTGCCCAGTCATTCTCACCACCATTTGAAATTTTAGGGAAGTGATGATATCAGTTCAGTCAGAAAACATTCATATAGGACACAAGCAACATATATAAAGATTTAAAAAACAATTTCTGCTTCACAGCGTGCTTTGATAGCCGACATAGCAAAGTGAACAATGACAATTATCTCATTCTCTATCACAGAGATTCAAGCAGGATACAAACAACAAACAATCAAGTAAATACAATTTCTGCTCTTGGACATCGAGTGCTCCACTCAGCCACTGACACTCCTCTCCATCTCCACCAATCATCCAGCCAATACCACTAAAAAATCAGCACAGCTCTCCACCACTCGGTCTGTATCCTTTGCTTCCTAGTTCTACTGGTGCCATGACCTGATCGTCACTACTAACCTTGTGCCCGCTCGCAGACAGGAAGATACCGGCACTTTGGAGGCCAAGGCTCACCCGAATGTCGGCAAGCATGTGCTCTAGCAGCAGCACATGCCCAAGCACGACCAGATTTTTGCTTAAAAAAGCACGAGCAGATTTCTTCACCACAAAAATAGAAGGAATGCACAAAAATAGAACAGAAATCATCATCTCCATGGCTATATAACAAAAACCATTAAATTATAAAAGTATGAAAACTAGTATAAAACTATTTCTAAAATTTAATCCATCTATTAGTGCTAGGTTTGGAGTTATTTGTATCTCAATTGTAGTTGTTCCTAGTGCTCGATCTCTCGCAGAGTAGCCCATAACAAAAAAAGGGTTTGGCTACTAAAGAATCTTCAAAAGATGACAATCACATTTTTAGATTCCATGAAAATATTCTGCACTCAAATTTAAAAATTTGGGCACACAAATTAAGAAGCACCTGATAATTGTTTAGAACAAATCTTGCAATGATCTTGCCATGACAATATCATTGATCTGAGCATCAAGACAAGAGTCTAAAATATAAAGAAGCAATCACAATTCCATGATAGTTTGTTTGATATTGCAACACAGGGATGGCAGAAATAACAATGGTTGTTTGCAATCAGCAATGGAAGTAGTATGCAGGTTCAGAGAAGCAGTATGTGTGATTTCAACAACTGCTCAGTAGTCAGTACTCACTCTGAATATTGCATTCAACAATTATCTCACTCTGAATATTGCAACTAACATCTAACAAACTCTGAATAATGGAATCAATAGCTAAGCAACTGCAGTAGATGAAGAAAGTAACTCCAGGTAAGCAAACAATTGTGGCAAAAGTTAATGGCAAAAACGAGTAAGAGATCTACCTTTTCAAACTGAGAGCAAACGTTGAGCCAAAAAAACTGTTGTTGACAGTCAAATTGCATATACTCAGAGACTCAGAGATGAAGAAGCAACTACAAACAAGCAAGCAAACTGTAGCAAAAGCCTTGCTCTATTAATGGTCGACCAAGAGATCTCTTGCTCAATTAGACATGATGGCTACTGCAGCTTAAGCAAATTGGAATTTAGAGGCAACCAAACCATGGTGGCACTGACACACCTGTGCCTCCTTCGCACACATAAACACAAACAAATAAAAAAGCAAACAACAACACTCTTGCTTCAACTAATAAGCATGTTCTGGGCAGAACTACAAGCTCTTCGGTACTCTAAAAAACTACTCAGCCTACAAGACTACACTCCCCAACACTTCTAGTCTCTCCCCTCACCAAGACTTAATAGCTAGCCTTAGTAACGCACCCCATAGTTTGTCTTGTTTTCTTTGACCCAAACATACAACAAGGGAGACCCCCACTGTAAGAGTTTTTATTATTTTTCAGAAAAGGAAAAAAATTGTTTGATTAGGCCTAGAAATTTCAGAATAATTTGTTCAGAATATTTAATCATGCAACTTAGATCATTTTTTGATTAGGAAACTCACATTATTCTATTTCAAATTATTCTATTTTAGAATATTTAATTTTAGATAATCAGTGAGTTACATGATGCCAAAAATGATCACCAGATTTACAGAACCAAGAATGTTGGACAAAAATTCATTAACAAGGAGGATTCCAGAACAACAATTACAGTAACACGTTGGTACATGATCAAACCTTGCAAGATAGAATGAATTGTGGCCAGGTGCTCTAACTTCAATCACTAGCTCTAACTAAAACACATTAGCCATTCAATATAGTAACATGTTGAGAGCAAACCTACAAGCACTAACTATAGCTGAAAAAAAAGAATTGTGGTTGTGGTTCAATACAATAACACAAAAGGCATTTTCAGCAACAATAGAACTAATCCGCCAAACTTCATGAACATGATTGCTCTAGCTGTCTAGTAGCAGCTAAACAAGATATACAAAATACGAACCCATGCGCAAACAATCAGATGAAGATAGATTCTGACCGCAAATTGGGTACTAAACAAGCGGAACCACTCCAAGTGCACTAACTGTAGCAACATTGATGCCCACATCGACGCGACACACAGACAGACAGTGAGAGAATCGTAGCTTATTCGCTTTGGTTCGCCGTTTTCTCACTGATGGTGGCGGAGATGATATGGCCCGTAACAGCGTCTACCCCTTCCCACTCCTTACTCTGCAACAAACACAGAAAGAGAAAAAAATAGAGCACCATTAGCGACGACGTTAGCAGAGGGAGTAGATCGGGTGGCGCCCAGCCGCGACTGCCACAGCAGATTGGTGTCCATCCCTAGATCTAGGACACCAACTGACCTTATCGCTGTCGGCGGTGTGGACCACCGCCAAGGCATCGGGAGGGGGGGGCGTGTCCAGCTCCATGGGCTCCGATTCATACAAGCAACCGAAACCGAAAACCTAGAACAAAATCACACTGAAGTCACTAATGGTTCTCGATCTCTGGGAATGGGGACAAATTAAAGCACCACACCTGAAATCCTGAAGGGGTGGGGGCATCTGCAGAGTGGGGGCACCTGGGCCGGTGGCCGCCTTGTCGGTTCATTGGGCGGCGAGCGGGGCTGCGGCCGGCGGGGCCGCAGGGGCTGGTAGGCCGGTACGCCGGACGTGGGAGCGCCGACCAGCCGCACAGGAAGAGGACCGTGGAGGGCCGACCAGCCAAGGGCAGGACCGTAGGAGGGCGCGGAGGTAGAAAGGTCGCCATCGGGCGTCAGCCGTCGCGACTCGCGTGGACTCCAGTCGCGCGGTCGCGGTCTCCCCGTCTCCATCTCCGTCTCCCTCCAGTCCCCGCGTCGAGTGGTGTAGGGTGTTAGCGGGTGTGGCCCCGGACCCAATAAGAAACATCGGACCAAACAACAGCCAAACCAGACGCACGCATCTTGTAGCCAATCCAACGGACATAAAATTCATGTACCAACAAACAACAAAACACATGTGTGTCGTATAACATTCCTGAATAAATAATTAACATAGGAAATCATAAAAAACAGGAGTCGGGTGAACGGTGTGCTCGGCGCTGTGCTGGCTGCCGAGCGCTCGACCCCATGATTTCCTCCCCTTCCTAGCTTCATTCATTTGTCCTCGCTCGTCACATTCTCTTTACCTTGTTGAAATGGGCCTGAGTAGAACTGTGTAGGCCCAACCGATAACCGAGGCTATCGTCCCTGTCGGCCCATTCAACAACCAATATTGTGCGCCGTACAACAAACTCGGTCCGTCAGCCCACCGCCTGGAATCCGACGATAAATACTAGTGCTCCTCCGACTGCACGCGCAGACGAGCTCTTCGTCCACCAAAGCCGGTTTCGGCAACGCGCGCACCGGGTTCGAGTTCCCACTCGCCGACCAAACCCTACTCCCCTCGAGGAGATCGCCGCAGACCCGGCGGCCTCCGAGGCTTCGACCACTCCGTCCACCGGAATCTCAGCCTTTCACTGAGGATACAGGGTAGGTGTCCGACGCCTACAGCGCCCCGCCTATCGTTTAGGGCGGAATTGGGTGCCGCATAGACTAATCCGGTTAGCCGGCCGTGTGACGGTGGAATTTGGAGCGGACTTTGGTAGGGATTGCATAGAGATCGTGTCCTTGACCTGTGACGGTTGAATTTGGAGCGGACTTTGGTAGGATTGCATAGAGATCGTATTCTATTCCGACGATTGGTTGAATGATTGCTTAGTGTCCTTGACCTATGACGGTGGAATTTGGAGCGGACTTTGGTAGGATTGCATAGAGATCGTGTTCTATTCCGACGAATGGTTGAATGATTGCTCCTAAGCCCTTCTTTAGTTCGCGAAATTTGGATTTCGGGGCTACTGTAGCACCTTCGTTTTTATTTGGCAAATAATGTCCAAACATTGACTAATTAGGCTTAAAACGTTCGTCTCGCAATTTTCCACCAAACTGTGCAATTAGTTTTTCTTTTTGTCTACATTTAATGCTCCATGCACGGGCCGCAAACATTCGATGTGACAGGTACTGTAGCAACTTTTTGGATTTTGGGGCCCAACTAAACAAGGGCTAATTCGATTTTCAGGGTTCTGCTTTTGAAATTGGGATGCTTATTTTGGACTATTATTGGGATGATGATGCGTCGATGAATTGTTTGAAGTGCTAGCTAAGCAGCCCACAAGATAGAATATGTATTGGTATTGTTATCATACTGGCGTTTCAATATACGGACAATTTAGCCTTTGTAGGTATCAACAGAATTTGAGAGCACATGGTTTTGAGTAGACACTACCGCACCTGAAATAGCATCAGACGAGAACTACCGTACTCTGAATTTGTTACTAACCTAACCATCGTATCTTTGTATGTTTTATTTATGGCATCACATCGATGGTACCTCGATGGTACGTCGATGAGTATAAAATATTTTGTATCAGGCGTTGCCATAAGTTCTGAAAATACCATAGACAACTAAGTTTATGAGGATAGTTTGAGTGATACAAGTGATTAATGCTATGCTGTATTGGAAGTTGGTTATCACACGACTTCCTATTTTTGTCTTTTTGGTCTTATAAATTGAAAAAGTGTTATTCTTAATTTGATGTTATATCACTTCTAAAAGAGAAGCAGTACATCTTCATAAAGTGCCAGGCACCTCAAATATGTTGGCCCACATGATCATCGGCTTAGGTGAGTGAACCACTCATCAGTTTTGCCGAGCACCCGCTAGTTGTTGCCGAGCACCCACTAGCCGTGTTGACCACGAACAAGCGTCGTCCGTCCCCACACACTATGGCTGGAGCTAGAAGAAGAAGAAAGAACAGAGCATGCACACACAGTACAAGACACCAGCGTTGGTCGAAGCTTTGTCTGAGAGATGGCAAATCTGAACTCTCTTTACTGAGTTGCCGTGGTAGTCTATTTATACAACTATATCCATCTAGTTCTAGTACAACGCACATGCTGTAACAGTAACCTAGATAACATACAAGGGTGACTGCATCCGGCCTCTGCATAGTGGCTACAGTGCTGCAGGTGAGCCGTGTGGCGCCTGCACCTGTAGGGGCTACAATATCACAGCAGGGGGCCTTTCGGCGCCGTCTTCCCTTGCTGTGTTCACACAAGAAAAGTAGTAGTTTATTCTAATAATTCTTCCCCTAAACCTACTGCTATCCCTTGTACCCCCTCCATATCGATCATCTCCTTCAGCTCCGTGAGTCGAAGACGTCCGAGCGGCTCCGTGAACTCGATGACGATCTGTCCTCATCGACACAGTCCCTGAGGAAGTGGAACTTCACGTCGATGTGTTTGCTCCGGTCGTGCAGAACCGGATTCTTTGCGAGGGCGATGGCGGGCTGGTTGTCCACTATCAGTGCTAGTGGGTGAGCTTCCACACCGGTCAGCTCGCCCAGCAGTCGGCGCAGCCACACAACTTGGCACGCCGTTGTGGCCGTCGCTACGTACTCTGCCTCGCACGTAGATAGCGCCATCACCTTTTGTTTCAGCAACAGCCATGAGATTGGGGCCGACCGGAGGAAGACGAGCACGCCAGAGGTGCTCCGTCGTCTGTCGATGTCCCCCGCCATGTCTGCATCGCTGAACACAGTGAGCTGCAGCCTAGTCCCGTCGGTCTTTGGGAAGATGATCCCATGATCCACCGTCCCCTTGACGTAGCGCAGTAGCCGCTTCACCATAGCTCAGTGATCCTCTCTGGGATCCTCCATGAAGCGACTGACGTTGCCCACGGCGAATGCAATGTCCGCCTTCGTGTGGACTAGGTAGCGCAGACCGCCGACAATGCTCTGATAGAGTGTTGCATCCACCTTCGCCGCGGTGCTGGCCTTCGTCAGCTTCAGCCGCTCCTCCATCGGAGTCACGCATGGCTTGCACTCAGCCATGCCGCTCCTCTCCAACAGCTTGGAGGCATACGCGCTCTAACCGAGCGTGAGTTCCTCCTTCCCCTGTCTCACCTCGATACCGAGGTAGTAGGAGAGTGCGCCAAGATCGCTCATTTGAAAACGAGCTGCCATCTCGCGCTTGAAGCCGTTGATGTTCTCCGTGCGTGCGCCGGTGACGATCAGGTCGTCCACATACACGTCGACGACGAGTTCATCCTTCCCCTGTCGCCGCGTGTAGAGCGTGTGCTCTGTTGCGCACCGCTGAAACCCAAGCTCGCCTAGCGTGGCGTCAAGCTTGGCGTTCCATGCTCAGTGGGGCCTGCCGTAGCCCGTAGAGCGTCTTGTGCAGTCGGAGCACCCTATGCTCCTCTCCCTTGACGGCGAAACCTGAGGTTGCCTGACGAAGACCGTCTTCGTCAGTTCACCGTTGAGGAAGGCCGATTTAACGTCCAAGTGATGGAGGTTGCTCTGATATCACTTGTTGGCCCACAGGATCACCGGCTCAGGTGACTGAACCACTCACGAGTCTTGCCGAGCACCCGCTAGTGTTGCCTGAACACCCTACTAGTCGTGCCGACCACGAACAAGCGTTGTCCGTCCCCACACACTATGGCTGGAGCTAGAAGAAGAAGGAAGAACATAGCATGCACACACAGTACAAGACACTAGCGTTGGACGAAGCCCTGTCTGAGAGATGGCAAATCTGAACTCTCTTTACTGAGTTGCCGTGGTAGTCTATTTATACAACTTTATCCATCTAGTTCTAGTACAGCGCACATGCTGTAACAGTAACTAGATAACATACAGGGCTGACTCTGCGCCGGCCTCTGCATGTGGCTACAGTGCTGCAGGTGAGCCGTGCGGCGCCTGCACCTGCAACGGCTACAGTATCACAGCAGGGGGCCTTTCGGCGTCGTCTTCTCTTACTGTGTTCATACAAGGAAAGCAGTAGTTTATTCTAACAAAATAGTGGGCGTTGCATCCTACAATGCTCAGATCTCTGATTGCCATTGGTCCTATGAATTTAGAAATGTGAAGACATTCCATGTAATCATTTTCTTATGCCATATATAGTTCATATAAATGTTTGCTTATTTCCATCCAGATGGCTCTGAATGAACGTCTGAACAAATTTAAACAGCAGCAAGAGAGGTGCCAAAATACTCTATCTAGCATTTTTGCAAGCCAAGCTTCGATTTCAACGCCAAAACTTGTTCCAGGGATTCAACCAGTCAATGCCCCATTGGCTCCTGTAAAACCACTGCATCCTATTAAATTCTCAAATGATACAGAAAGGCTACAGCACATCAATTCAGTAAGGAAGTCTGCTGTGGGAGTACAGATCAAGTTAGTGATTGAACTGCTTTATAAGGTAATCTCCAAGAAATCCAACTTGATGCAGTTTCTGCAATGGTACCAATTTTTTTTATATACTCACAACTGATCTAGCATTGGACAAAGGATGATTCTTACATAGGTTCAGCTGCTACTTATGATGTTAGAGTTATGGTATTAACTGGGAATGTTGAGCAGTATTGTAACATGATATTAATATTCCTTTAAATTAAATGGAATTAATATACTAGTGGAGTCATCATACATGAGTAGTCTTGCTCCAACATCAGTTCTAGCATTATTTTGGATAATTGGCACGATTAGAAACTTCCCAGTCCAGGAAGGAAATACAGAATGTTTTCTTCAAACCTTCTTTCTGGAATATATATGTTATAGCGATAGTGGATGAACTAATGTAGTTTCTTTTGGCCCCGTTCGCGTGCCCTTAAACCCGGCGTGATCCGCTTCTTTTTTCATCCGGAACAGTGTTTTCCTCTCACAAATTCCTCCAGATTCATCCAGATTCCTCCATAATTCCTCCAAGCGAACGGATGCGGAAGACAATGCAATCATTTACAGCAAAGCAAGTAAACGAAGCTACCTATGTTGATATTCATGGCAACAAGGCTGTATTTGACAGTTTAAGGAATAATCCCAAAGTTTTATTTGATGGGACTCTTTCTCTTACAAGGTAAATGCATTCGATGTCATTTTGTTAGCAGTTTCATTGAATTAGCACATTCATGAATGAAATTGTTTCATGATATTACTTTGATGCATAAAATCTTTCGATTTCAATGAAACGCAGCTCTCCTGCGTTTTAAAAAAAAAAAACTTTCGATTTCACTGCTCAATCTCTAGATCTAAACACACAAGGAATGTGCCAGCTGAAACTTTCAATTGTCTTGTTTGATCGCGCTTGTGGCAAGCTAAACCTGCCATGCTTTCATATTAATTCATTTTTGAAATTGACTATCCACTTAAGTTGTGTTAAGAGATGGAGGGAGGGTATTTAAGTGAGAGCTAAAATTTGGTAGGGTTTCCATCTTTTTATATGGTTTGCTTGCATTGTGGACTGACCTGCCTTTTGCTCTTGTGCAGCCAAAGCATGTTTTGATAGGAAGAGATGAATTGATTGGTTTGATCAAGAAGCATGAGTTTGGTCTTCCTGTTGAGGACATCAGAGATGCTTATCCATCTGTATTGGAAGATTTGCAGGTAACTACATTGGCCCTGGTTCAATATTTTGAAAGCTTGCTGAATTATGCGAATCAATTTTTTGACTGAACTGATATGAACTCATCCCATTCAAATATTAAGAAGCCAATTAGCCTTGTGTGTGAAGGCTTGGTCTTCTAAATGAGCCTTTTTGCAGTCCTTTGGATATACCAAATTATGAGTTTTTATGACCTTGCTTTTTACGAGGTACCAAGTTTGTACTAATGGCTGAGAAAGGTACTAAGATTCACATGATACCTCTTGATAACCCCCCACCCACCCACCCACACAAACAATGCCTATGAAAATGCTCTTTTTAAATTATAGTGAGTATTGACTGAACCTTTTGCTTGTATGTTGTAGAAGTAGGTTTCCTAGGACTTCCACCGTTTGATTTATTTTTTTTTGGCTTATTACTTTCTGGAACAAGTAGTGGTTGCCTCATCTTTTTATTTTGAACCGTGAGGTTTTCTCTGATTTGGGCTGTCATCTATTCCACTGCGAATGCGGAGGTGTTGTCTGGTGACCAATGTATTGCAGTCTGTATTTGCAGCTTGAGAGTAGCCTTTTGTTCTCCGTCGTATCATAGGTGTCAAGAGTTCGGTTCAGTAATCTGGTGTATGACAATTTTTTCCCAGGCTCTGAAAGCATCAGGTGATGTCTGGTGGCTATCAAGCGCCAACTCCCAGGGAGACATGGCGTACTTTAATGACCCTCGATATAAGATCACGGTCGACAATGACCTGAAGGAGCTATTCCAGAAGACACAGCTGCCACGGGACATGCTGGACATTGAGAAGGAGCTAAAATGCCTGTTCGTTTGGCTGTGGCTTGTCGTAAACGATCGTAAATTTCTAGCCAGAACAGTATTTTTCTCTCACACAAACCAGTCAGCAGTACTTCTTCACGAATCAGCAACGATACGAACCGGCCAACCGAAAGAAGAGTGGCGAGAAGCCAATGACCAACACGACCAAGCGGCGCGCATTAGCCCAGATCCTTGACGCTGCACCCAAGACCAAGCCCAAGGGCAGCAAGAAGAAGCAGCGTCGCCTCACGGGGAAAAGCAAGGGGATAACGAACATACATATGCCGGAACTGTTCGATGCTTGAGCCGTCGGCTGGCGCTAGCAAATGGAGTACGATACGGCCGACCTGACAACTGTTTACAAGCGATTTGGTGCTTAACCGAGTGAACAGTAACACTGGTTCCGTTCTCTTAGGATCTTTGACTTGGGTATCGAGTTACCGATTTGCCCTATCCTGTAGTCCAGTTGACATGTTTTTTTTTTTTTGAGTCGCTTTAGCAATCGAGACGATGAAAAGCGCAATGGTGCTCTTTATAAGAAATGGGAGGAGATGATTGGCCTGAAGGCCGTTGGACACTCGATCTGGACTGGTTTGGGTTTACGAGAAATGGTGCTTATTTTCGGTCCCGCTTGGATTGGTTTGGGGTTACGAAAATTCGCATCCCTTGTTATCCAGATTTTTTTTTGGATTATTATGAGATTCTCAAAATCCGTCTTGGGTTTTTCAGAATCCCTCTGGAGTGCTTTGGTTTCTAGCGATGGGTGGTCATTTCATTGCAGCGCGGTTCACTGCGTCTGATCGAGCCAATGAGGCTACGATACTGTGCTGAACTGCAGAAGTTGAGCGCGTGTTTAGTTCTCACCCCAAATTCCCAAAAAGTGCTACAGTAGCCATCACATCGAATCTTGCGATACATGCATGGAGCATTAAATGTAGACGAAAAAAAACTAATTACACAGTTTGGTTGAAAATTGCGAGACGAACGTTTTGAACCTAATTAGTCCATAATTAAACACTATTTACCAAATAAAAACGAAAGTGCTACAGTAACTCGAATTTCCAAATTCAGGGAACTGAACACGCGCTGAGCGCTGTAGGCCGTAGGATCAGAATCCTGCAATGCAAAGGTGTGGTTTTGGAATCCAGTCGTCTGGTTGGCTCGTTGCTGGGACTGGGAGCACAAACGTGCGTACGCGTGCTGCGTGCATATGGAACGGCCAGAAACTCTACTGAACAGTCCTCCTGGGTCCTGGCGGAGGGTCAGGAGAGAATCCTGTCCTGGAGATCCTTTGTCTGCAACGGACACGATTGAATTGCGACGCTGCAGCAAGGAGCGGCGCGCTGCGCAGGCTAGTAGTACGAGTACTATTTTTTCGTCTCATCCGCTCCATCTCCGGCGGAGAAAAAGAGACCCGTCGCCTTTTCTTTTTGGCATCTCTCAGACGCAAAGACGCGACGCACGTCATGCACGTCTTCGGAGTCATGGACGGCACGCAGCGTCAGCTGCAGTGACGACACTGCACGGCCCTGCACAGCGCTGCGTTCCGCTGCACTGCACAGGAGGACAAGGGCGCCTCGGCTGCCTTGCCTGTGCGGCTGTGGCCTGCCAACTTGTTTTTGTAGATCGGACGAGGTGCTGCGTGCTGCCACTTTTGGGCACGCATCGCACATTGAAAAGTTGAAGAGAGAGGGCGCGCTGCTCGCTGGCCGCTGGGGCGGGCACGGACAGCGCCAGGCCGCCAGCGCAGCCGCCGGATTCCCGCGTACCCGCTGCGTCGGAGTGTGCACTGTGCAGGGACCTCTCGCTTTCCCTCCGTTCGCCCATGCATGCGTTGGGCCGGCTTCGCAGTCGCAGCAGGGTCTTCGGTCTTGCTGCGCCAGGCGCCCGCGCCGTGGCAGAGCAGGGCGGCAGGCGGCAGGCGGCAGGCGGCAACGTCGTGTAATTGCGTTGGCTTCATGAAAACGCTGGCCGACAGCTCGAGCCATTGAAAGCACCCAGCACGTAGCAAAGTCAAAAATTGACGTGACGTTGGAATAAGGGTTCGCCAATGCTTGGCTTCGTAGTGACTATCTCGTGAGGTCCCTCGCCGTCGCCGCGCCGGCCGGGCCCGGGCGGCTCCTCGTGATCGGCTTCGTTTCGCCAGGGCCCAGGGCCATCTAAGCACGTGTTAGGTCTAATCTATTCCTAGATGCATAGTACAAGGTCTTCTTGTTTGGTTGTTGGTATATGTTTGACTTGACTCAAAACAAAAAAACAACGTTTCGTTATGGGATGGAGGCGTATATGAGATAAAATATTGAAAACAAGAGTCATTATAATGCTTACTTTTATATACTTGTATTTTCTTAGATATCATTAGCTAGAAGCTGCCTTGCATTCAGCAAGCTAGTCCTTGGAGAATGTAAATGAATCTCGTTTACGAGGAGCCAAGTTGAGAAGGTTCTTTTGTGTATCAAATGGGACACGTTGTGATCTTCGTCGTTTATAGACAACCGAATTAGCAAATATTATATTCACGGGCCTTGTGCAGGCACCTAGATAGGCTATAGAACTCGTTCCATGGGTACCCCCCCCCCTGATCTAGCTATGTGCGGTGCTAACTACTCCCTCCATTAGGATGTGATCCAAGTCCAACTATTCTAAGTATGATCAATTCCACATAGAAGGGTATTCACATCCATCGTATCCAAGAAGTAAATTATGGAACTAGTTTCCTAATGTATCTAATGATGCCAATTGATGTTCGTAAGTGTTTTTTTTGTTCTTTTGTAAACTTGGTCTAACTTAGGATTCTTTGATTTAGGACAAATCAAATCAATTATATTTCAGAACAGTAGCCTGTTCGCTTGGTCGTATTTGACTTATAAGCCATGACTTATCAGCCAACGAATAATATTTTTCTCTCACACCAAATCAACCAACAGTACTTTCAGCCATGGCTTATACGCCAAACCAGCCCAAACGAACAGGGCGCAGATGGGGCACTACTCTATCTATTTCATGATATTCATCGTTCTAACCAATGCCAAACAATATAAGGAATACAACCCACCACTTGGGCCTTCGTGCCAAATGGCGACTCCACCGCCTGCCCCATGATCACTGTTTGCTTCCATTGTGAGAATCTTGATGTTGTCTATAGGGAGGATGAATAAATTTAAACCCTTTTATGTGCATGTCAGAGCAAAACCATCTAATCCGGGTTTCGAAACCGGCTAGGCCTGGATTTGCCTGGTACAAAACCAACTTGAAATGCAAACAAACCTCTATTGGTTTGTATCTCAAACCAAACTTTGTAGAGGTGTTCTTGAGGTGCCAATCAATTTGTTCACACATCACCTACACTCACAAACAAGCACACCCAAGTAGATCGAGGCAGAAGCACAAGTATGGGATAGAAATGTAAATGTGAGGAAAACCGAATGGAGTCAAAAGGATTATTTCCCAAAGTTTAGGTTCACGACTTGAACCTTATGTCTCTATTGAGGAAGCTGTGAGCAACCACCAAAGAGTAAACTACATCCACCAAACAACAACTTAGCAAATGGGCATAGATTGGTCCAATGACTTGCAAATTGCTCAAATACGTACAACAAATTGGCAAATTGGTGCATATATAGTATAAACATTGGTAGCACGATAATATATATATATATGCTCGCATGTTAGGTGTTTGGGTTACTATCAGGATTTGCATCACGTGCGTTATGCATGAGGCTAATGGTGGGCAGTATAACCATGGAAGTTTGCACATAACCCCGGTTCTTCTCTACATGACCAAAAAGAACGTCCATCTACTCTCCAAGACAATGCATTGGAGGAGAGCTTTGTGACAACTGCAAGGAAGATATCACGAGGCGGCTGCTCCATGCTAAAGATCACCTGAGGTGCCACTTACAATGGATCCTTGTCGCTAAAAACCTGGTGGCGCTCCTCCTGAATACAGTTTGTGCTCGTTGTTCTTGGCCCTAATCTTTTGTTCTTGTCCTATATTCTAATTACATAAAGGTAGGTGTTTGACCGGAGGAGGATTGCTGGTTCACAACATGAATATGACCATTAAGTATTAGTTTATTAGCCCTGTTCGCTTCTCTTATAATCTGTCTTTTTCAGCTTATTTTTTTTTCAGCCGGAACCGTGTTTTTCTCTCACAACAAATCAGCCGGAACAGTGTTTTAGCTTGTTTTTTTTCCAGCGAAGCGAAAGGGGCCCCCTTGTATGACTGAGGCCAACATGTTCCTATCTTTTTGCTGCAACTATTATGTTTTTAGCTTCTATTTGATCACACCAAGTTTGAGTTCCACGGAAGGACGATCAAGAGTTTGTTTTCGGATCTTGGAGTGATAACTCAATTTTGATGAAGTAGGGCAGATGAAAGATCGTGTTTTTTGTCCAAAATAGAAGATTTGATTTTGTTTTTAGTGTGAATGTATCCTTTTTTGTAATATGCATGTATTGCTTCATATTTGATTTTGGGATGTTCACGTTGGCTTGATCATCCATTAACCCTAGTACCTAACAAGTGAGCATCTATTTTTCCACTCTAGCAACATTTAGGCCGTATTTGCCTCAATTTACCAAATTGTTGCACCAATATATGAACGGTTTACTATTAGACCAATCTACACTCACCGACAAAGTTTTTTGTATTAACGCAATTTACCGGTGGTAATCGGAAAGTATATCACTACTCCACTAGAAGCTGGCATGACATGATTAGTCTGCTAACATCGTTTTTTCGCGACCGTATCCCGTGGCACGTTTTTCATTAAAAAGACGTAACATCTAGATAACTACTATTGGAATGTTCAGTGAAGAAGAATGAACCAACATGCATGCATGTCGAACCATTGCATTACATATTGCGGCAAAATTGTCGCCATCCTGCAAAGAAGACGGCGAGCGTGCAACATGCATCTCTAGCTTGCAGAACGCCATGCATATCCCTCCCAGGCCATCACAAAGATCAGCGGTTCGTTCACTTCTTCACCGTCACTAGTCCACGACTACTGCCGAAGCCGTTACACCTCGTGCATGCAGGTGCAGTGCCATGCATTTCACTAACTACTACGTACTCTACGCGGTTGCTTCAATCAACAGTCATTCCACAGCGCGAACACCGGTAGCTGATGCACGCCGGGCACCGGCCGCGCCGGCGCCGCCATCCAGCTGCTGCCCTCCCCGGCCTCCAACTTCATGGGGTGCCCGTACTGGAGGCCATGCAGCAGGTGCGCGCCGCGGCGGCCGTCGGAGGTGTCCGAGTTGTCGGACGCGGCCTGGTCGCCGCCGCCGCCGCCGCCCGGCGCTTCCGACAACCGGTCGGCGCCAGCGGCGTCGATGGCGAGCGTCGGCGCGTCCGGCGGCCGCGTCGGGGAGCGCCTGCACGTATCGCCGCCGCCGATGAGGTGGGTGCTGGCGCAGATGCGCTTCACGTCGTACTTGCTGATGTCGAAGTTGGTCACCGCGTTGAGGCCACGGAACTTGATCGCCGCGATGTCGTACGCCTCCGCCGCCTCCTCCTGCGTGCCTGCACAGATTTATGATCAGGATATACTACTACTACTTCAGAAAAAATCACAAACTGAGGGCTTTCACAACACAAGTGAGCAGTGAACTTGGCGTCATAAAACTGAACTTACTGAACGTGCCGAGATACAAGTCCTTGTTGCCAGCGACCCTCCCAATCCTGGCCTGCCATCTCCCGTGCTGGTGATGCCTGCGTGCGTTTGCATGGGGAACAAGCAGGACAAGAAAAGGTTACAACACAAGCAGGAGGATGCGTGTGCGTGTGTGTGCGTGTAGGTGAGATCAGAAAATTCAGGACTCCCCACAGAGCTGGAAGAGCTGTGCCCAGACTCGGATGAGATGGCTAACGCAGACGCAGAAGTTTTGGGGTGTTGGAAAAAAGCAGCAGGTGGAGTGCAAAAATGGGCGAGCAGAGGGCAGCACGGCACCTTGTCACTCCTCTGTACATGGATGCTCCCCTCGAGAAGCCGCTGCTGTTCCTGCAGGAATAAATTTGGCAGCAACAACTTTTGTAAGCGGCCGGCGTTGGCGTTGGTGAGCGCGCCAGATGTTTTGATACAGTTTTGGATGCATGTGAATGAAGAAAAGAGGATTCAGAAACAGCAGTGAGCAGGCAATACCTTCTCATATGGGCCATTATTACGTAGTGCGTGTTTAGTTCGGGAAATTTGAAAACTTAGCTACTGTAGCATTTTTTTTTATTTGGTAATTAGTGTTTAATCGTGGACTAATTAAGCTCAAAACGTTCGTCTCACGATTTTCAACCAAATTGTGTAATTAGTTTTTTTTTTCGTCTACATTTAATGCTCCATGCACGTTTGATGCGATGGCTACTGTAGCACTTTTTTGGGAACCAAACACAGCCACAGCGTTTACTACATATGAGCAGTGGTACGGTGTAAATAAGAACTGCTATCATGCAATACCTTCTCAAGTGTGCAATGAACTCCTGCCTTGACATGTGTTTCATCTCCTCCAGCTCCTTCTCGTAGTGGCTCAGCTACAAGTAGTGCCAGAGGCCGGCCAGTGGATCATCAGGAAACATAGAAAGCACGTGTACGAACCATTCATCAAATGCAAAAATTAGAGCGCAGGAATGATGCTGACCGAGAACGAGGCCTGCCGGCCCCTACTTGAGCAGATGTCGACAGGGCCTTTTTGGATGTAGTTAGGGGGTGTTTGGTTCTATGGGACTAAATTTTAGTCCATGTCACATCGGACGTTCGGATGCTATTTAGGAGAACTAAATATGAGTTAATTATAAAACTAATTACATAGATGGAGACTAATTTACGAGACGAATTTATTAAGCCTAATTAATCCGCCATTATCATATATTTACTGTAGCATCACATTGTCAAATCATGGACTAGTTAGGCTTAAAAAATTCGTCTCGCAAATTAGCCACAATCTGTGCAATTAGTTATTTTTTTCGTCTATATTTAATACTTCATGCATGTGTCCAAACATCCGATGGGACAGGGACTAAAATTTTCCTGTAGGAACCAAACACCCCCTTAGTAAATTAAGATGAACGTACCGGGAAATTTATGTGAGTTGAAGGACCCCAGTACTTGAGAGCAGCAAGGTCATAAGCCCTCGCAGCCTTCTCCTCCCTGTCATACCCGCCTGGCCACAACAGTCATATCAAAGATATGGTGAGCATGTGGAGTTACAGCATTGGCCACAGTTGTGTGCCAATGGAAATACAGAAGGCCAAGGAGGCTATAGCAGTAGCTCACCTAGGTAGACTGCTCGTTGTCAGCATTGCAATGCATTGCAAGAACAAGAAGTTCAGTTTAGGTCAGTTAACATTCGAATGCATGCTGTTAAACATTGAGGCTAGAAACTGAAGGTTTCAGGAGGAGGAGCAAAGGCCATGGCTGGAATTGTGCTAAGCTCTCACCTTGCCTTCCTTTCCTAGTCTGGCCTTCCTTCCTGCAAGTGTTGTCCCACAGGTGAGCCTCATACCTCCCAGTCCATCTGTGCCTGCAGATCGATCGATCGATTTTACATAGACACACACACATCAGGATGATCGATCAAGCTCGGAACGACGACGCTGAATCAGCAAAGCGAGATCTTGAGCATGTATGCATGCATGCGCTGATGCGCTGATGCGCAGCACAGCAACTAACGCCCAACCCAACCTGGTGACGCCGCGGAACTGCGAGGTCCGCTGCCCGAACGTCTGCGCAGGCTTGCGGTGCACCGGCATTGGCGCCGCCGGCAGCAGCTGCGGCGGCTCGGCCGGCACGTCGTCCGTCACGGCGAGCGACAGCGCCGCCGCTGCTGGCCGTTCTGGAGGCACGTACATGGCCTCCCGGAGCCAGGACTTGATGCCGGAGATGGACATGGACCCGCCGACAACGCCGCCGCCGGCATTGTACATCGGCACTCCTGCGCCTGGCGGGCTCGCGCTCGCTACTGGGGCGCCCAGGAAGTACTGGCCGTGGTGGGGCACGAACTGATGCTGATGCTGGTCCGGGAAGCCGCCGCCGCTGCAGGGCGGCGCGTTCATGTTGATCCCCAGGCCAATGCCGCCGCCGCCGCCGCTGCCGTGGTAGTACGAGCCGCACGAGAGGGGCTGGAGGTCGTGGACCTCGTGGTACTTGTTGGCCTGCTCGGCGTGGCCGCAGCTGTCGTAGAGGCTGCTGCTGCTGCTCTTGTTGGTGCTGCAAGTGACGCTCATGAAGTCCTCAAGCTTGGGGCCTTTGGCTTCCGCTGCGCCGTGCCTCCAATCTGCACAGGAACGGTACAAAGAACGGACAAGCTGAAATGATGCTTCTTTTTTTGAGAGAGCGCCATGGGCCCACGGGCCAACAAGTGCAGTGCAGTTTCACGTTCAGTGATTTCTCAAGCAGACAAGCAGTAGCAAGTTGCCTAAAAAATGAAAACAACTGGTACGACTATAGTAAGATGAAGATCTTTTTTTTTATGAGTGGTAAGGTGAAGAACTGAACACGATCCAAGATCATTCGAGAGACCATGTAGAGAGTCTTTTCACTTCACTTATTAGCATGTTGTGACAAAATCGGTTTCCACTGAATCTTCGTAATTTAGATTTAGATTTTATACGAATCTCTCGAGTCAAGAAGATATGTGGGGGACACATGACAGAAGCATGATTTCTAGATTCTGTTCTTATTGTTAGCTAGCTGAAGTTCTCAAAACAAAGCCCGTATATGTCATCTAGAAAAGGAGGGATCCCAGAAAAGGATATGTTGGCAACAAACAGTGCTACTAGGAAGAAGAGCAACATGAAGTACTACTAGCTTACTATTAATAATTTCTTCATGTGTTTATACCATGAACGGAAATTGACAAAACATGCAAAGGAAAGGAGTACTAACTAGTACATGCAGCGTCAGTCATGACCTTCCAAGACCTAAAACACAAGTCCATAAAGAACAAGCTACTTCCTCTCTACCCTACAGACATACTAATAAGCATGCAGTTACCTGGCGCAGAGGTGTAGTGCAGAGAGCCATCGGGATGCAGCGGCATGGCGACGAGAGGGAGAGGCGAAGCTGCCGCGGCAGGCGAGGAGCAAGAGCCGTCTCCTCCATCCCCTCTCGCGCTCGCTCCGCCGCCGCCGTCGCCGTAGCCGCTCCCTGCGGAAGGCAACAAGGAGAAGCCGAACCACCCGTTGTTCATGTCCATCTCCTCCTCCCCCGGCCCGCCCACACAGAAAGAAGGAGAGAGAGATGAGATCAGAAGACGACGGAAGGGGACAGGAACCGACGATGGAGTTCCTGATGATGATGATCCTTCTCCTCCTTTCCAGAGGGAAACTTTTTTTTGGACACACGAGAGAGGCTGTTACTTGCAAGCAAGCAAGCGAAGCAAGAAAGGCAGCTAGAGTGGTGCTGCACTGCTGGTGCCGGAGGAGGACGAAAAGAGTCTCATTTTTTACGTTCTGCGAGCAAGCAATATATGGCTATGGGGGTGCGTAGGTGGAACGATATGCATGCGAATTGCAAGGAGCTCGAGAAGCGTTTGCGTAGGTGATTTTTTTTTAATTTTAACACTTTTTTTAAACTAACTTTAAATCTAACATTTTTTTTTCAAAACTAACACTTTTGACCACGTCTATTGCCATGACGCGGCGAAACACCTGTGCCGCGTCATGCATGGCAGCGCCCGCCGCCCCGTCGGCCGCCCGCACACGCCCGCCCACTCCCGCCGCGTAGCGCCCGCGCTGGCCACGCCACGAACGCCGGTGCGTCACGGCCGTCGGCCGCCCGCTCATATCAAGGTAGCTCTCTCTCTCTATTTCATGTTATTATGATTGTTGTTTTAGTTAGGGTTAGTGATTTAGGATAGTTAGGTTAGTGAATTTATTTATTTAGGTAGGTAGTTTTTAGGGTTTAGGTTGTGTGTTGCAGTATAGTTAAGGTTTGGTTAGGTAGTTAGGGTCTAGGTTACTGTTAGTTAGGATTTTGGGTTTAGGGATTGATTAGATATTTATTTTTTAGTTAGTTTATAGTAGTAAAGGTTGTCAATATAGATATTAGTTTTCAAGTGTCGGTACTTAGTAGTGCGTGATACGGTGATTTGGATGACTTGATGAAGTTTCGTCAAATACTTATTTTTCTTATGAAGTTGTTTAATATGTCTGTTAATGTTACTTTGAATATAAACATGTGCTTTCATATTGTGTTCGTATTGCATAACAAGTAGTTCAAATTTTGCAATGCTACATAATGTTAATTTGAATATTGTTAATTTGAATACTCTAACCGTTTGTTTATCAATTTGTAACAGGATGACTCCTCCCACGCAGTACCCGTTGTATGCCCTTCTTGAGGTGGAATACGATGACCAGTACCGAGCACACATCTTGAGTGACACCGACGCAGAGGTGGCCTTGCCTCCTTTGAAGCCCTGCACGCACATCAGTGGGATAAGCATTACGCGCCGTACATACGGCGTGCCGACTTCCTCGAGCTTGTCCGTGTTGTCAACTACGGTCTTCCGCCTCTTGACCCAGCACTACTTACTGCAGCTGTAGACAGGTGCGAGTGCCTTCTTTGTACGTAAACATTCTTATAACAAATTTGAAGCAACTAACAGTCGTTCTATTCTTATAACAGGTGGAGCCCTGAAACCCACACGTTCCACCTATCTTGCGACAAGATGACCTTGACCATGCAGCACGTGAATGCTATCTTTAGCCTTCGGTTGGGGGACTTTCAGTGACAGGTATAGTTGACAACGATCACTGGAGGGAGCTGGTGGCTCAGTTCACTAGCTTTCTTCCACCGGGCGACGAGGTTTCTAAGAAAAATAAGTGAGCAATTCAAGCCTATTTAATACTTGCAATGTTTTCTTGCAGCCATCGAGTCTCATTTTCTTTGGTGAATTTCAGGGAAAGTTCCGGTGTTTCGTCGTCTTGGATCACAGAGCGCTTTGATTACTTAGACCCACAGACTGATGAGGCTCAAATCGACAGGTTCGCTAGAGTGTGGCTCTGGCACTTCCTTAGTGCTTTCCTCTTCCCAGACGTCTCGGGCAATACCATCAGCTAGATCTTTCTTGACATACTATGCCAGCCGTGGAAGAACATAGCGGCGTACAGTTGGGGCAACACAGTCCTGACATGGACGTATCGAAAGCTATGCGTTGCCTGCCATCGTACCTCAGGGTATGCGAACCATTGAGGTTGCTCCTACCTACTCCAGGTTTGGTGTTGGGAATGATGGCCCGTTGGGAGATCCCTTAATACTGGTTTACCGGTAAGTACTTCGGTTTGAGGCAGTTACATATGATTAAATTATTAATGGCTAATTCATTATCATGTTTAATGCAGCATTGGAATGGGCAAGATACACTCCCTACAACTCTGTATATCTGGACGGAAGCTAGAGTTAGTTAGAGGGAATGCGAGGCGCAAGTATAGAGAGTACACGGATGGTCTCGACGTCCTGACACAGCACCAGGTTACGCTCTCTTTATTATCATATATGTGTCTTGTTCGATGTACACTATATCACAACCTAACTCAATTACAAAATGTTCAGGTGCATTGGTGTCCTTTGGGATGCTTCGGAGCTCGAGTACTATCCCAGTCCTGTCACTAGGGATGAGTCAGACGAGTATCGCTGCAACGCCCCTCTTATTTTCTTCCACATGGTCGAGATTCACTTGCCCATCAGGGTTTGCATGTAGTTTGGAAGAATGACTGGCTACCCACCACCACTTTACTCCACCAACCAAGAATTGCACGGGTACATCATCGATTAATAACAAAGCTATAATTCAGATGTGTGTGTGGTACAACTAACATCGTTTTGTTGCAGGTATGACCATAGGAAGAGGTACAAGACCAAGGATTGGTACGTGACACATAACGCGTACATCCACTTGTGGCAGAACAGGGAACGGCGGCTAGTCCATGCGGGTCCCCCACACGACCAGCACACTGAAGTGTCGAGGATGGCGACTAGAGGGGGGGTGAATAGTCTTTTCTAAAACTTAATCGCGTCGGCTAACCGATACAAATGCGGAATTAAAACTATCGGTCTAGCCAAGACTATACCCCACTATATATGTTCACTAGCACCTTGCAAAGATAACAATTATGCAACAAAGGTGCCGGGCTAGTTAGAGCTCTCCTAAACAATTCTAGGAGCAAGGTTACACAAACCTATGCCACTAGTACTTTAAGCAACAAGGGAGCTCCTACACATGCTAGTAAGCAAAAGCACAAAGCTAACGATGCTCACTAGCAATGCTCAATAACAAGGCAACCAATGCCTAATTAGAGAGCGCAAATACTTAGCTACACAAACTAAGCAATGTGACTAACGAGGTTACTAAAACCAAATTAGCCACGCAAGAGAGCTACTTCTATGCTACACAAGCAAGAAGGTAATTAGCAAGCTACACAAGCTATCTAATTACAAGAGCAACTACACAAGCTTAATATGTATAAAAGTAAATGCAAGCTTGTGTAATGGGGATGCAAACCAACGGGAAGAACAAGGTTGACACGATGATTTTTCTCCCGAGGTTCACGTGTTTGCCAACACGCTAGTCCCCGTTGTGTCGACCGCTCACTTGGTGGTTCGGCGGCTAATTAGCATCACCCGCTAAGCCCGCACGTCGGGCGCCGCAAGAACCTACCCCTTGAGTGAGGGTAGCTCAATGACACGCTTTACTAGAGTTGCTCTTCGCGGCTCCCGCGGGGCGAGCACAATGCCCCTCACAAGCAGTTCTCCAGAGCGCCGCACAAGCTTCTTGCGCGCTTCGACGGAGACCACCACCAAGCCGTCTAGGAGGTGGCAACCTCCAAGAGTAATAAGCACCACCAGCTTGCAACTCGATCACCTAGTGCCACTTGATGCAACCTCACGATGCAATCGCACTAGAATCGCTCACTCTCACAATCGAATGATCACTATCAAGTATGTGTGAGATGGAGGGCTCCCAAGCACTCACAAGCATGGACACTAAGTCCCTTGAGGTGCTCAGCACCAGCCATGGCCGAAGGCCACTTCTATTTATAGCCCCAAGGGCTAAACTAGCTGTTACCCCTTCACTGGGCAACGGTCGGGCCGACCAGATGCTCCGGTCGTGTTGATCGGACGCTGGACCTCAGCGTCTGGTCGCTCGCAGACGACCACGTGTCCTGGTTCCAACGGTCACTTGACTTGACCGGACGCAGCAGCTTTCAACTGACCGGACGCTGAACCCCTAGTGTCCGGTCGTTTCCAGTAAGGTACCGACCTCGACCGGACGCGTCCGGTCACACTTGATCGGACGCAGCCAGCGTCCTGTCACACTCCAGCTTCTGCATCATCGTACGTCAGCCTGACCGGACGTAGCCTCTCAGCGTCCGGTGCTTTCAGACCCAGCATCCGGTCAGTGGACCGACGCCAGCGTCTTCGCGACCAACTCATTTTCACTTCTAACTTCTTCACCCTTGCTCCAATGAGCTAACCACCAAGAATTTGCATCCAGTGTAATAGAAAATAGGCATTCCATTTTCCCAAAAGTGCCGAATCCCGCCTCGCAAACCCATCTCATCCCTGCAAACACCACCTCCTTTGTAAATGTGCCAACACCACCAAGTGTACACCACCATGTGTATGTGTGTTAGCATTTTCACAATCATTTCCCAAAGGATGTTAGCCACTCAACTTACCACGCCACTCGATCCTAGCGACAATGCAAAGTTAGATCACTCGAGTGGCACTAGATGACCGATATACAAACAAGTTTGCCCCTCTTGATAGTACGGCCATCTATCCTAAACCCGGTCATAAACTTCTCTACACACCTATGACCAGTGAAATGAAATGCCCTAGGTTATACCTTTGCCTTGCGCATTCCATTCCATCTCCTCCAATGTTGATGCAACACATGCACCAACACGATCAACAATGATATGATCCACTTCATATCATCACATGATCATATTGGTTCATCGATCTTGACTTTACTTGCTCTTCACCGTTGCCATCGTCCATCGGCGCCAAGTCTTGCTCAAGCTTCACCGCCACGCGGTCCATCACTCCAAAGCCTTCGACTTGCCCTTCACGCTTGCAACCGGTCCATCAAGCCAAGTCTTGTCTTGATCTTCTCTACCTTGATCACATGACTCAATGTCATGTCTCATGTGCATTTAAGCTCCTTCATCATCACATGTGTGAGCTTTGCAACATCTCCAAGCCATTTTCACCTTCATGGCATATATTGCTCACACACATGTACCTGTGGACTAATCACCTGTGTATCTCACATAAACACAATTAGTCCACCTAAGTTGTCACTCAATTACCAAAACCAAACAAGGACCTTTCACACACCTCCGATGAGTACCTGCGGTGGCTTCACAGGTCTACGAGGACACATATCAAGCCCTCGTACACTGAGGGGCGATTGACAAGGACTCAGAGGAAGATGTGATCGAAGATGTGTACGACGTTGCCACTAGGGACCACACACAACTACAGAGAGCCCCGCTTCAAAGATATGTGATACGATACTCGAATGGTATAATTTGTTATCCATTTGGTATTAAGTATGTGTACTAAAACTGTCCAGCCGCGTTTCTATACCCAGACGACACAATTGTCAAGGATATTCAATGAAGTAGCGTTTCGGCTTCACGAGTCTAGATGGCAGGGGCCAGGTGTTCTCCAGGCTTTTGTGGAGGTAAACATAAACTTGTCTGTTCCGAAAATATTTCTCTAGTGTATATACGTTTGAGAAATGCACTAACTTTAGCGTCTATTTATGCAAAAGGTGGAGCGGAGCTGCAGGAAGCTAGCTCAGAAGTTGAACTGCATGGAAACTCCTTGGGTGGAACCGGCAGTCCTAACGTGGTCGGGTGGCACGTCTTCTGGCTCTTTGAGGACACCAGCCAATACTCTTCTCAGCCGGTGACAGGTGCCACTTCTGCAGTGCGTACACCACCACATCATACCGCTGAGAAGGACCCTGCAAACGAGGACGACGTTGACGACGACCCCCAGGCTTCCGCAGACAGCACCACTAGTGGGATGATTGGCCGTAGGACGAGATCGGCATGTCTCAGCTAGGTAGTGCCCTGCTTAGTACCTAAGGAGCCTCACAGGTAGTGACAAAGGTAGTTTCTTTAAATACGTAGGCTCGATGAACTAACAATCATAAAGATTATAAGTAATCATGCATATCATATACTTGAAGGGTACGAGCCGTACGCACCAGCAACACGACCACACCGACGTTGGCTACACTCCTAATGTGTTGCCAACAAATCCGAAGAGACGGAGACGTCCGAGGGATCCTTACATTCATGGGTCTTAGTTTGTTAGGTCGAATGAATATTGTCGTCTGAAACTTGCAGGCTTAGTTGGTTATGTTATGTCAAACTTATGTCGAACCAATGAAAATGTTATGTGGCAGGTTGTCAACTTACGCACGGACTTCATTTATTTGCTTCATATTCGTTTTAATGCATCGCGGCAACACTACCGGCGAGATTAACTATCAACTAGTTCGGGAACCGACAGTCCCGGCGTATCTCGTCGCTGGTGACCGACGTCTTGACCCCGATCCTCCCGAGCTTGGTCATCGCCGCCACGAAATCGTTGAAGAAGGCACCCTGGTTGGACGCACAGTAGTCGACCGTGCTGCGCGACCTCATGTCGGACTAGAGCACCTACTCGGAGCCCACCGGTGAAGGGTCGAGGAAGGCGAAGGCGTTGGGGTCGGAGCTGCAGGTACGTGAAGCCAGGGTCCATGGTTGCGTCGCTGTCGATCCTCACCGACAGCGGCCGATCTTCTGTTTACGTCCATGTCCTGCCGCGCCGTGGGACTTTGCGCGGCAGTGCCGCGCCGTGGTCTATGGCGTGGCTGACCCTGCCACATCACCGATCAGCAGCCCCGGTCGTCGCCACGTCATCCTCCCGCCACGCCACCATACATGATGTGGCACAGGTGTTTCGTCACGCCATGGCAATAGGCTGCGAGTAGGTGCTCTAGTCCGACATGAGGTCGCGCAGCACGGTCGACTACTGTGCGTTCAACCAATGTTAGTTTTGAAAAAAAAACAAATAGTGTTAGATTTAAAATTAGTTTTAAAAAATGTTAAAAATATAAAAAAAAATCGCGTAGGTGACGACTGACGAGCGATCGAGAGTCCGGCCGGGTGTGTGAATGTGTGATAGACTCATACTACTAGACTGCGTGAGATAAGAGAGTCCATGCAAAACAAAAGTTTCGGTGTGCAACTATGCATTGCATGCACAGATGCGAGCGTGGACCGGCGTTTCCTCTTGTCTTGGGGGCCGTGCCACGCCACGCCAGGACAATGCCGTGCCATCCATCAGTGGAAACGTCTTGCAGCGTGGCCTGTGGGTGTGGCATGCAGCGCAGCTACCACCAGCGGCTCAGCCGGGGGCCGGGGCCCTCCTGCCAGGCTCTAGCGGAACGAGGAGCTAGACTCGAGCTAGCCTGGCTGCCCTAGCGTAGTACGAGCGTGTGAATGTGTGACGCCTCATCTGTCGTCTCGCTCTATCTTTCGCCTTGGGCTGGCTCTCCTGTCTGTGTTCGTCGTCGTCGTCGTCTCTCTCTCACGCGCCGGCCGAACTCCGATCCACGGGTGCCGCCGCATGCATGCAAGGAAATGCGCGCAGATCTTCTCAGGTGATTTCGTGATCCAGAGATCAAGAACAGCTACTCTCTATGGACGCTTTTTTGAGCTTCTGCACGCGTACGCCCGTTTGCATCGTTGTGATCACATCCATGGGTTAGCGTAGTGCTGCACCCATGCATGTTTCGTCTCGGTAACCAACCAAAGGGACTGTTTAGTTCCCAAAATTTTTTGCGCAGTATTCATCACATCGAATTTTACGGTATATATATATGGAGTACTAAATGTAGAAAAAAAACTAATTGCACAGTTGGGTGAGAAATCGCGAGACGAAACTTTCGAACCTAATTAGTCCATAATTAGACACTAATTGCCAAATACAAACGAAAGTGCTACAGTAGCCAAAACCCAAATTTTTTTTCATCTAAACACGCCCAAAGTGTTGTAGGACAGGACTTGGGTACCGTTTAGTTCCCTTCCATTTCGCAAAATTTTTCAAGATTTCCCGTCACATCGAATCTTTAGACGCATGAAGCATTAAATATAAATAAAAAATAAAACTAATTACACAGTTTAGACGAAATTCACGAGACGAATCTTTTAAGCCTAATTAGACTATGATTGAACACTAATTGCCAAATAACAACGAAAGTGCTACAGTAACATTTCGTCAAAAATTTCGCTAACTAAACCCGGCCTTGTTTTCTGAAGTGACTTATAATTTAGACCGGAGCTGGCCTTTTAGTTAAGGACTTGTGGTGATCAAATACCCTCGAGAGCAAACATAAAGGCATGCTAAATTGTCTTGTCAAACGTTTATCAGACGCAGTTTGCGAGTTGACATTCACGCGGATCGAGCCAGAAGGTACGAGAATCCATGCAGGTGCTCACGTGAAAAAACTCGAGTACGGATGGGAGGGGAGAGAATCCTTTTGTCTTGCAAGCCTGCAAAGCTGCCGAAAGTATAGCAAGGGCAGAAGGGCAACGGTGAAAATTTGTGTGTTGATAATTTTGGAGGAACACCTATCCTGACCAAAATCTACGGAAGATACTCGATCGGACGGGCCGTCCTACCCGTACCACATACATATAGGAGGAGTACTACCGCTTTGGCTGTTGGATCGATCGTGTATTTTTCTTTAGGCATCCAGGATCAATTTCCAATATCTTTTGATTTATTGAAAACATTTGTTGTTATCAATAAGAAAAAAGACAGACTGAACGCATCTAAATTCTAATTTAGTGATTTAGGGTTTTGGTAATTGACGAGCATAAGTGTTCCGACTATAATGTGTATTTTACAATGGTATTTACATTAGAGTTACTCAGAAGTTGAATGGCCACAAGTATCTTTGTCTCGATTAAATACATTATAGATTGAATATACGCTTATTGCTTGAAGACATTCTTTCTACCGTGTACCATGTCTATATTTTTTCTTTTGCCATACTATTAAGGGGATCCAAGGCTTTCACTTGGGAGAGTTCAAGCAAGAACATTGGAATGCACAAGAGGCTACCTTTTGGTCAAGTTCAAGGTGCTAATTGGCCTCATTGAAGTGGTTTTAAGTCAAGGATCTCAAAGAAGTTGAATTTGTCAATCGAACTTAAAACAGGTTTTAAAAACACACCCAAAGCATGCAACAGACATTTAGGATGGAAATCCGGCTAATCGTCTAGTGGCACTATGCCCAAGGCAAGTAATGACTTAGCCCCAGTGATAGAGTGGTCACCGTATGATCTAGCGTGCGTTGGTAGCGCCTGACGGATTGTCCAGTGAGGCACAGTTCTTGACTTTGGTCAAATAGCCAACCGACTTTTGTGCACCGTATGATCCGGCGTGTATGTGTCGCACCGAGCAGATCATACAATGCAGGTTGAACTTGACTTAGTGACAGGTTGTACAAGTTTCTAGAGTACGTTGTACGATTCGATGGAGACTGTGTGACTCCACAGTGGATCATCCAGGCAGAAAAAACTTAACACGGTGATAAGTTGACCAAGTCTCGGTGTCATATCGTATGATTCGGTGTTGACTTTGTGACTCACGATGGATCACCCGGTGGGGAATATTTTGGTAAGTTCCTTTCTAACCGTTTTAAAGCAAGCTTGCACAACATCACAATATGACTCAGTGATGGCAATGGAGGTTGACATATTGTTCAATTCGGTGATGACTGGCGGCTTTTTCCTACGAGTAGCATCCCCTTCATTGTCCATAGTACAACCTTTAACTCCATGTTCCACCCTTATTATTGATAGCACTTGTAGATATGATAGTGAAGCCTTTGGAGAGGCATTCAAGCCAAGAATTGAGATTTTGAGATAGCCTTGAGTGCTACAGATGTTACTCGTTGGATTACTTTGAGTTGGAGTTGAAAATTTATTACTCTTAGTGATGGCCATCGCTTAGACGGCCTGGCTAAGAACTCGGTGATTTTCCTCAGTGAGGTTCTAGTTGAGAAGGCTCCAAATGGTTTTCATGTTTGAAACACACCATTCTGCAGTGGATAACGGGTATTCAATAGTAAAGCAGAGTTTAACGAAGTCTTGGTGATTCTTTTGTGCTCAAACATGGACTAGGAATGTGTCAACAACTCGACGCCATGGTAAAAAACTCTGGTTTGTCTCTTCCTCTCTTTTGATTCTTACATTATTTATCGCCTCAATTGTTTGTGTGCAAATTCTCTTGAGTGACAACTGAGAACTAGAATTGCTAGGAGTGTTTAGTACATGCTTATTTCTTGTTTTAGGACCTATATCTTAGTGTGAAACTTGCTAAGAACTTGATCAGGTGTGATGGCCCTAAGTACTTCTTAAACTATTTCTTAGAAGAAACTTAGGTTTTAAGATGCCTAGGGTTGGAATTTGCATAGATTAATTTTTTTTTTACTTTTTAGAGTCCAATTTAATTCAGTTCTTGCATCAGTCGGATCTTACAATTGATATCAAATCATCATTGCTCATTATAGTCTTTACCAACTGTAGGGTCGAGATGGTGGACTAGAGGGGGGTGAATAGTCCTTTATAAAATTAATCGCTCCAGCTAACCAAAATAGATGTGGAATTAAAACTATCAATCTAGTAAAGACTACACCCCTCTATCTAAGTTACAAGCACCTTATAAAGATCCTAAACAAGCAACTAAGGTGCCGGGCTGTAACACCCTCAGTGTTATGCCCTAAACAAACTACCAAATCATGTCATGAGCATCATGTTTATGTGATAATGCATGAGATAGAGTGTGTAGATAAATTTCTTGTAGCCTTGTTTACACCAAAATTTGGGAAGAAGAACGCGGAAACTCGAAGCTTCCAGGATTGTGTCATCGAGGAATCGATTAGATGTGAATCGATATCAGCTTATTTAGATGTGATGTCAGAATCGGCTATTTTATGGATAACGTCAGCAGACGGTGTCAATGGGCTATGTTTGAATGGCGAGAAAGATGTGTCGAACTCTACAAATAAGGAAAAATTAGGGTCCAAGTTATTATTAAATTAGGGAGTTTTCTTTTATTCTAAGAATTGTAATGAGTCGTATTTGAGTAGAATTTATGTTTAGGTTCCGGGTATAAATATTAGACCCTGGTTATTGTAAAAGGACGAACACACAACCAATACAATCTTTCTGGCTTTTGCCATCGCATTAGGAGTAGGAGTACTGTAGATCTCGGGAAGTTCTTCAGCAAACAGGGCTGCATCGACTGATCGACCTCCAGCTTCCTTGCGAGTACCCTCACGACTGTATTATGCTTGTAAAGCTGCATCAGCTGATTGATGTTTTATGAGCCATAATATAAGTTAGTTATCGATCTGTATCATAGTTTGTAAGGCTGCATCAGCTGGTTAATCTCTTACGAATCACAATATAGATTAAAGTTATCGATCTTGTGTTAAATAACTTGTTGTTTAATACAACATCACTAGTTATCGAATTTGCTAAGATTAGTAAGATTTTCCTTGCTGTTTTTGGTTGATTCACCAGTTATCGATCTTGCTATAATTAATGTTTTATTAATTATAACGAAATCACCCGATTAAGATAGAGATAGATCGGCATCATATCATGTTGATTGGTCGTCCTCTGATCTAGTCACACTTTAAATTTTATAATTGATGGCTTAATTCCGCTAGATCGGCTGTTTTATCTCTATTCCAATCAAACATAGTATGTATCTAAAGACATGTTTCAATCTTGAATAAACTTATTAGTTAATGAGATCTAATCTAATGACACTACCATAGCTGTATCGATCCGGTCGAACCTCACTGGTAAGATTTTAGATTAGAAATTATCGATTAGCGGTCTTGTTCATGATCAAGATATGTACTCTGTTTGTTTGCTATGATTGCATCGGCTATTTTGGCTGATTTGCTTATACTCTCACGCATATAACATGTTTTTCATGAATCTATCAATATATAGATGGTTTTATAGATTCTTTGGCTTTGGTTTGTTATCATTATCATAGCTGCATTGATCCGATCGAACCTCACTGTTGATGATAATAGATTGAATTCAAACTGTTTGTAGATTCATTTATGTTAGACAGTCGACTTGTTCGCATGTTATACTTTTTTTATCAAACTTGTCGGCTCGACGCTTTATATCAATCACGTTCTATTTAGCCGATGATGCTTTCGGATGTTCCATGAGTATCGGCTATTTTAATTCGTATCACTATCATTTAGTATTAGCCAATAATTCTTGATTTAAAGATTTTTATTTCATGGATACGCCGGATATCGACTATTTAGTCGATAGCCTTATTGAATCGGCTATCTAGCCGTGCATTTGGAATGGTATGGTACAACACCAACATGTTCCACCTTAAATTACTGATAAGATTTTCTCTCCTTGTCAATTACAGGTCAAATTGACCGGCACGTCGTTGGGTTTTTAGAATTGGCTGGTTCTGTATTGAAGCCAAGCAGATCTCTGGTCTCATTCCATTCAGATCATCTGGCTTGTTGTGTGTTGATCACATCGCCACATTTTCGTGTTAACAAGCCTAAAATGACCAATAAAAAGGTTGAATGAAAATTGATTCAAAGCTCATATTGTATCAAGTAGGGTTGAAAACCAATTTTTATTGAGCAAAAACATTATAGAACATGTGTGTGACACCTTAATAAAGTTTGAAGCATAAACTTTGTAGATGACAATGCAACTCTCGCTGTAGAAAAATAATATTGCTAGATAGTATTTCCAATGGCTTGAAAATGGAACTTGGAATTTAAAATCAGCCAAACTTGAGAAGTTACTAAGTCTAAATACAAGTTTGACAACACCAACTTCATGAATTAATTCTGAGTAACCTAGCTAAGACTTGGTACCATGTTCTAGCCTTTATGGGTTGCTTGATATGCCGTCTTTAGCATAGTGAAGGTGGTTTAGCTTCAACTCCGATAGTTTAGTTTTACGGACGCTTTAAAATTCATACATACACACAGTCACTGGCTGACTAGCCTACGCACGTGGTCACCATGTGTGGCTGCTCTGTGTCGCCGTGCAGCCATGCCCTGCACGCCCGCGTTGCTGCACGCTGGCTGGCCGAGGCCGACCTGGCCTGGCCGTGGCCTGGCTGTGGCTTGGCCGCTTCGACCGCAACACGCACTGCCTTCCAGCCATGGGCCATGGTGCCTCATAGGCCATCGCTGCCCTACCCGCTGTCGCTGCTGCCCTACATGTTGCTGCCCTCCCTGCTTCGCACTGCCGCGCTGTGGCTCCTACCACTACATCTCGCTACCACACATTATGGCCCTCCCTTCTTCGCACTGCCGCGCTGTGGCTCCTACCACTACTGCCCTGTGCCGTCTTCTCGCCATTATGGCGTTGTGCCACACTTGGCATGGTCTCAACTGGGGACACACGCTTACATTCCCTCTGACCACATTAGCCTGTAGCACGCGCACATGTGCCATTCCGCAAGCAGCCAGCCGTGTCCTACCAAGGCGAGGACGAGCCAAGCCAGACTTGCCCCCCCCCTCTCTTCTCTGCTGCCATGGCCGCCGAGCCATGCCATCAAATTTGGCATGGTTGAGTCACCATCGTTTGATTCATCATGTCCCTGGCTCTGCCATTAAGTTGTCTTGCTAATCGACCCCACCCCACCTTAAATCATGCCCGATCGAGCTCCAATTTTGAAGTTTCCCCGACACCGAGCCGTTAAGGCCACATTCGGCCGATGTGGTGGCAACTCTTCCGAGTAGCCGTTTGTGCTCAACCAGCTGCACCACTAGCCTCACCTTGATTCCCTCTTCATCCTATGCTCATCAGCTGTACCTCAACCAATATGCCAGCGCCGCTGACATGGCCGTGTCACCGTGGTTCATCGTCGAGCTTGCCGCGCACACGTAGCCAACTCGACTTAGGTAGTCTTCGACCAACCATCACCTCGACCAGGTCCACGAGAACGAGTTGGTAGAGATTGTGACCACCAGCGAGCATGAGTTCGAGGAGATCGTCGAGGAGTACAAGGAAGAGATTCTCATGCAAGAGGAGGTCCCAGAGCCACCGCTGACTGACTCAGCTGACACCACGTCTGCCCAAGGCAAGCACCGATGCATAACCCTTGTTTTTGATAATCACCGTATATATATGTGATGTGCATTTATCTTATAGGAATTTTATGGAAACCACCTACATATATATACATATCCTATGAGTCTTACTAGTGCAGGATCGAGTAGCTGCTATGCTTAGATTTATCGATAGCGTGGCTAACCTGTCGTTACTTACAAGTAGGTGAATACTACTATTACTCTCATAATAAAATGATAGAAGGAAAAATGGTGACCGGACAGGGATATGTTATGGTTATTGGTTGGTGTAACAAGTTGTGTCCCGTGGCCACGGGGCTTAGCTTGGTTACATTGTTTTTCCTGTTCATGTCAATTGAAGACCTTCCATTGCTATGGATGGTAGTCAAGTCACAGACTTATTATCCTGAGCACATACTTGCTTATGGGAATGGGAAGGCTCGTTACACTCTTATCGTAGGTTCCGGCTCTTTCTGGACCGATTGATTGAAGGCGGGGAAAGGTGAAGGTCTAAGCACCGTACTAAGACTAGGTCTCAAGAGTGGGGGCTTGGAGTCCAAGTTTGGATGGGGACCTAGACCCTGTGATAGGAGTGAAATATTTTGGTCTTGTTTGTGCCTAGGGTACAAACGGAGCGTGTGTTTTGGGGTACCTAGTTGGGATACATTGGTTCGCGAATCGCTGTTTCCGTGAGATGGTATGACTTGGCTATGGTCTAGCACTGTAGTAAGAACTGGAAGATAAAAGATGGTGAAATGGTTTTGATTGCTCAACCCTTGCTTAAAAGTAGAACAGGTGCTTACCTAGAATGGTTAGCTAATAAAGTAATCAGGACTGCTAATAAAACTTGACCGTAAGGATGAACTATTAGTAATGCTTTCCGCAAACAAAAAGAAAATAGCAAACCCACATTGCCTATCATATCCTTGAGAGTCGGAAAACTATTCCCACTAATCGGGTAAGTCTTGCGAGTACATTGCTATGGAGGGACTTCAGCGTGACCCTCAAGCTAAGTGGAAGTATAAGAGGGTGATCACTTGGTCTTCTAGTCACCCATAGTCTCAAAAGATACTAGTTGTGAGGAGGGTGTCCTATCACTCTCCTAGTGGACAGTTGTCTCGCCAGACTTAGTGAACTCACCAGGCACCTCCCACTCAGTACCGTGCACCTACTCAACAGGTGCAGTAGCCTCAGGGATAGCAGGTTCTGCCTCATCAGGGACAGAGGAACAAGCCTAGCGCTTGTTTCAAATGTGGCAAGGAAGGACACTATGCTTGTGAGTGCCCCTAGAACCAACTTACTCAGTCTTCTTAGCCTTCAACCAACTCTCGTTTGGTCAAGAGGACTATCATTAGGAAGAAGGTGCCTGTGAGCCGCTCGGGACAGATTAACTTCACTAAGGCTGAGGAGATCAAGCAAGGAGAGCCTGTGATGTCTGGTATGTTCACCATTGATTCCCACCCAGCATATGTATTATTTGATTCTGGTGCATCACATTCATTCATGAGTATAGAGTTTGTACAACGGCACAATATATCTACTATGGCTATTCCTATTGCCTATAGAATTAGAACCCCGGGTGTGCAGTTGTGCGTTAAAACTCAGATGGACATAGTGAGACTAGTGCTAGCAACTCACCCTTATTGTCTCTAGTTCATGGTGCTGCCTGGTCAAGGCATAGATGCAATTCTGAGAATAAACTGGTTGAGAAATCATGGGGTAGTCCTAAACCTTAGATAGAGAATTGTTGAGTTGAAGCTCCTTTCTTCTGAGGATAGAATGTCTCCCCTTATGCCTTTAGTCCCCACCTTGCCAGTGGTGGCTCATGCTAAAGCTTCTCTTGACCTTGCTTCTATTCCTATGGTCTGTGAGTTTCTAGATGTCTTTCCCGAAGATCTACCTGGGTTACCACCGGACCGGATGTGGAGTTTGCCGTTGAGTTAGAACCTGGTACTGCTTCTATTTTCTGGCGTGAAAGGTCCTTGTGTGGTTTTGGTAATTAAGTGACAACCTAGGTGTACTAATTGTGTTTATGTGAGATACATAGGTGATTAGTCCACAGGTACATATGTGTGAGCAACATATACCATGAAGGTGAAAATGGCTTGGAGATGTTGCAAAGCTCACACATGTGATGATGAAGAAGCTCATTGCACATGAGACATGACATTGAGTCATGTGATCAAGGTGGAGAAGATCAAGACAAGACTTAGCTTGATGGACCGGTTGCAAGCGTGAATGGCAAGTCGAAGGCTTTGGAGCGATGTACCACGTGGCGGTGAAGCTTGAGCAAGACTTGGCGTCGATGGACGAAGGCAACGGTGAAAAGTAAGTCAAGTCAAGATCGATGAACCAATATGATCACATGATGATATGAAGTGGATCATATCATTGTTGATCATGTTGGTGCATGTGTTGCATCGACATTGAAGGAGATAGAATGGAATGCGCAAGGCAAAGGTATAACCTAGGGCATTTCATTTCACCGGTCATAGGTGTGTAGAGAAGTTGATGACCGGGTTTAGGATAGATGGTCGTACTATCAAGAGGGGCAAACTTGTTTGCATATCGGTCATCTAAGTGCCACTCGAGTGATCTAACTTTGCATCGTTGCTAGGATTGAGTGGCGTGGCAAGTTGAGTGGCTAATCCTTTTAAAAAGGTTTGTGAAAATACTAACACACATACACTTGGTGGTGTTGACACATTTACAAAGGAGATGAAGTTGGAGTTGATGTGGATCAACTCGGTGAAGGAACGGAGGCAAGGGTTCAAACTCCACTGGCGGAGTGTCCGCCCGTATATAGAAAAGACAGGGTCTCATAGAGTGGACCAGACGCTGGTCACGTGGTGACCGGACACTGGGGTCCTATGTCTGGTCAGTGGCCGCAGAGAGCGTGCAGGCGTCGGTCTTCGACCAGACATTGGCGCTAGAATTGACCGGACGCTAAGAGGGTGTGTCCGGTCAGGCTAACGTACGGTGACGTAGGTGACATAGAAAAGTTGGAGAAAGACCGGACGTGTTCGGTCATGACTGGTACCTTTCTAGAAATGACTGGACGCTGGGGTTGCTATGTCCGGTCAGTTTGTGCAACTGCGTCCGGTCATCACTTGGCCATTGAGATCAAGCGACTAAGGTTGAACGGAGGCGACACGTGGCGAGCATCCGTTGACCAGACGTGGAGGTCTAGCGTCCGGTCGATATGGCCGGCGCGTCAGGTCAACCCGAAAAACGCCTAGTGAAGGGGTAACGGCTAGTTTAGCCCGTGGGGCTATAAATAGAAGGTGGTCTCGGCCATGGCTGGTGTAAAGCACCTCGGGGGACTTTGTGTCCATGCTTGAGAGTGCTTGGGAGCCCTCCATCTCACATATGCTTGATAGTGATCATCCAATTATGTGAGAGAGCGATTCTAGTGCAATTGCATCGTAAGGTTGCATCGAGTGGCACTAGGTGATCGAGTTGCAAGTCGGTGGTGCTTGTTACTCTTGGAGGTTGCCACCTCCTAGATGGCTTGGTGGTGGTCTTTGTCGAAGCCCACAAGAAGCTTGTGCGGTGCTCTGGAGAAGAGCTTTGTGAGGGCATTGTGCTCGCCCCGCGGGAGCCATGAAGAGCAACTCTAGTAAAGCGTGTCATTAAGCTACCCTCACTTTCGGAGTAGGTTCTTATGGTGCCCAACGTGCGGGCTTGGCGGGTGATGCCAATAAGCCACCGAACCACCAAGTGAGCGGTCGAGACAACAAGGACTAGCATATTGGCAAGCACATGAACCTCGGGAGAAAATCATCGTGTCAACCTTATTCTTCCTGATTGGTTTGGAATCCCTTTACACAAGCTTGTGATTACTTTTATATACATTGTGCTTGTGTAGTTGCTCTTGTAATTAGTTAGCTTATGTATCTCACTAGTTACCTTCTTGCTTGTGTAGCATAGAAATAGCTCCCTTACGTGGCTAATTTGGTTTGTGTAACCTTGTTAGTCACATTGCTTACTTAGTGTAGCTAAGTATTTGTGCTCTTTAATTTGGCTTTGGTTGCCTTGTTATTGAGCATTGCTAGTGAGCTTAGTTGGCTTTGTGCTTTTACTTACTAGCATGTGTAGGAGCTCCCTTATTGCTTAAAGTACTAGTGGCATAGGTTTGTGTGACCTTACTTCTACAATTGGTTAGGTGAGCTCTAGCTAGCATGGCACCTTTGTTGGTTAATTAGTATCTTTGGAAGGTGCTAGAGAACATAGATAGAGGGGTGTAGTCTTGGCTAGACCGATAGTTTTAATTCCGCACTTGTTTCGGTTAGCCGGCACGATTAATTTTAGAAAGGACTATTCACCCCCCCTCTAGTCCGCCATCTCGACCCTACACGGCGTCCTTACCACATGGCTCCAAAGGAATTGGCTATGCTGAAGAAACAGTTAGAGAAATTGCTGGAGAAGGGATTCATCCATCCAAGTTCTTCACCATGGGGTTGTCCAGCTATTTTTGTGAAGAGGGACGACACTCTTCGGATGTGTGTGGATTATCACCCTCTTAATGCGGTAACCATTAAGAACAAGTATCCTTTACCTCGTATTGATACTTTGTTCGATTAGTTGGCTAGTGCAAAAGTGTTTTCAAAGATTGATCTTTGTTCTGGGTATTGCCAAATTAAGATCCGTCCACAAGATATACCAAAGACAGCTTTCTCTACTAGGTATGGGCTCTATGAATACCTAGTCATGTCTTTTGGTCGCACCAATGCTCCTACATTCTTTATGTATCTCATGAATTCAGTCTTCATGCCAGAGTTAGACAAGTTTGTAGTGGTGTTCATTGATGACATATTAATATATTCTAAGAACAATGAAGAGCATGCACAACATCTTCGAATAGTCCTGACTCGATTGCGGGAAAACAATCTATAAGCCAAATTTAGCAAGTATGAGTTTTGGTTGGATTGAGTGTAGTTTTTAGGACATATCCTGACACCTGAAGGCATCTCTGTGGATCCTGGCAAGGTCTAGGATGTGTTAAATTGGAAATCTCCAAAGTCAGTGCATTAGATTCGTCAGTTCCTTGGTCTTGCTGGTTATTATCGGCGCTTCATCCCTGAGTTTTCTAAAGTAGCTCAACAAATGACCAAGTTGTTCCAGAAGGATGTCATGTTTGTATGGAGTCTGGCTTGTGAAGAAGCTTTCCAAGCCCTGAAGAAGTTTCTTACCTCTGCTCCTATTCTTGTCCAACCAGATATTAATAGACCGTTTGATGTGTATTGTGATGCCTCTAGGACTGGACTGGGATGTGTGCTTATGCAAGACGGACGTGTGATCGCTTATGCTTCACGTCAGCTGAAAAAGCACGAGTTGAATTATCCCACCCATGATTTAGAGCTAGTTGCAGTTATGCACGCTCTAAAAATCTAGAGACATTATCTGTTGGAAAATAAAGAGAATATCTATACGGACCACAAGAGCCTCAAATATATTTTTACTCAATCTGAGTTGAATATGAGGCAACGGAGATGGTTCAAGTTAATCAAGGATTACAATTTGGAAGTTTATTATCATCCTAGAAAAGCTAATGTGGTAGCTGATGTCTTGAGTCGTAAGTCACATCAGATTGATGCCCTTCACCCATTCTGAAGTTTTAGCACACATTGCTCTAGTCTCAGATTTACTTGAGTAGATTATTATGGAGAAAAGACAAGATGTTTTAGAAATTCCTCATATCAAGAAGTTAGTTGATGAAGGGCGTGGTACTCATTTTAGCTTTGATGATCAAGGTGTAGTGAAGTTCAAGAACCGGTTGGTGGTTCCCTCAAGTGATGAGCTTAGGAGAAAAATTTTGGATGAAGCTCATAACTCCAAGCTGTCCATTCACCCTGGAAGCAACAAGATGTACTATGATTTGCGTCATTTGTACTAGTGGCCAAATATGAAGCAGGACATTACTAAATACATCTCAGAATGTGATGTTTGTGGAAGGGTTAAGGCAGATCATCTACATATGACTGGTTTTCTACAGCCCTTGCCTATCCGTGTTAGGAAATGGGAGGATATTTCCATGGATTTTGTTGTGGGTTTGCCCCGCACAACAAAGGGGTATGATTCTATTTGGGTCATTGTGGATCGCCTCACCAAGTCTGCTCATTTTCTTCCGGTGGATACAAGGTATTCAACCAAGAAGCATGCCAAACTGTATTTTGATCGTATTGTAACCTTGCAAGGGTTCCTCTTACCATTGTTTCAGATAGAGGGTCAGTTTTTGTCTCTCACTTCCTAGAGCATCTTCAAAAGTGTCTCGATACTCGTCTTCTTAGAAGTTCAGCTTATCATCCATAAACTGATGGTCAAACAGAAAGGGTCAACCAAGTACTTGAGGATATGTTGAGAGCTTGTGTTATTTCTTTTCCATAAAAGTGTGATGAATGCTTGACTTTAGCTGAGTTCTCTTATAACAATAGTTATCAAAAAAGCATTTGAATGGCACCTTAAGAGGCTTTGTATGGCAAGAAATGCAGAACACCTCTTAATTGGGTTTAGGTGGGAGACCATGGTTATTTCGGGCCTGATTCTATCAAAGAAGCAAGAGAGCAAGTCAGTATTATTCTGAGTCATTTGAAAGCAACTCAGAACCGTTAGAAAACTTATGTAGACAAGAGGAGAAGGCCTTTGAAGTTTGAAGTTGGTGACCATGTGTATCTCAAGGTATCTCCGATGAGAGGTGTGCATCGGTTTGGAGTCCATGGAAAATTAGATCCTCGTTATGTTGGGCCTTACAAAGTTTTGGAACGGTGTGGTTCTGTTGCTTATCATATCTAGCTCTCGGATATTTTGTTAGCAGTCAATAATGTTTTCTATGTTTCCCAACTAAAAAAGTGTTTGCGAGTTCCTGATGACGTGGTGGAAATTAAAGGACTTCCTCTCCAACTTGACCTTTCTTATGTTGAGCATCCCATTAAAATCTTAGATGAAAAAGAAAGAGTGACTAGAAACAAAGTGGTGAAATTTTATAAGGTCCAATAGCAAAATCATTCGGAGGGCGAAGCAACTTGGGAGTAGGAGAATTATATTTTGGAACATTATCCACATCTCCTTCCTAACTCATCGAGATAATTATTTAGATTGAAATTTATTTCTTATCACTTCCCACACTAGGCACACACATGAAATCTCGGGATGAGATTTTCTTTAAGGGGGGAGATGCTGTAACACCATCGGTGGTATGCCCTAAACAAACTACCAAATCATGTCATGAGCATCATGTTTATGTGATAATGCATGTGATAAAGTGTGTAGATAAATTTCTTGTAGCCTAAAATGACCAATAAAAATGTTAAATGAAAATTGATTCAAAGCTCATGTTGTACTTGGCTTGGTCTCGGCTAGGGACACATGCGCACATTCCCTCTAACCACATTAGCCTATAGCACATGCACGTGTGCCATTCCGCTAGCAGCCAGCCGCGTCCCGCCAAGGCGAGGACAAGCCAAGCCAGACCCACCCCCCTCTCATCTCTGCTGCCATGGCAGCTGAGCCACACCATCAAATTTGGCATGGCTGAGTCACCATCGCCCGATACATCATGTCCCTAGCTCTGCCATTAAGTCGTCTTGCTAATTGACCCCACCCCACCTTAAATCATGCCCCGCCGAGCTCCAATTTTGGAGTTTCCCTGATGCCAAACCGCTAAGGTCACATTCGGCCGACGTGGTGGCAACCCTTCATAGTAGCCGTTCGTACTCAACCATCTGCACCACTAGCCTCACCTTGACTCTCTCTCTCTTCATACTACGCTCATTAGCTGTACCTCTACCGCTGTCCTAGCACCGCTGACACAGTCATATCGCCGTAGCTCAATGCCAAGCTCGCCACACGCACGTGGCTAGCCTGGCTTAGGTAGTCTCTGGCCGAACCATCACCTCGACCAGGTCCACGAGAACGAATTGGCAGAGATTGTGTCCACCGGTGAGCACGAGTTTGAGGAGATCGTTGAGGAGTACGAGGAGGAGATTCTCGTGCAGGAGGAGGTCCCAAAGCCGCCGTTGACTGACTCAGCTGACACCGCGCCTGCCCAAGGCAAGCATCGATGCATAACCCTTGTTTTTGATAATCACCGTATATATATGTGATGTGCATTTATGTTATAAGAATTTTATGGAAACCACATGCATATATATACATATCCTATGAGTCTTACTATTGCAGGATCGAGTAGCTGCTATGCTTAGATTTATCGGTAGCGTGGGTAACCTATCGTTACTCATAAGTAGGTGAATACTACTATTACTCTCATAATAAAATGATGGAAGGAAAAATGGTGACCGAACAGGGATATGTTATGGTTATTGGTTGGTGTAACAAGTTGTGTCCCGTGGCCACGGGGCTTAGCTTGGTTACATTATTTTCCCTGTTCGTGTCAATTGAAGACCGTCTATTGCTATGGATGGTAGTCAGGTCATAGACTTATTATCCTGAGCACATACTTGCTTATGGGAATAGGAAGGCTCGTTACACTCTTGTCGTGGGTTCTGGCTCTTTCCGGACCGACTGATTGAAGGTGGGGAAAGGTGGAGGTCTAAGCACCATACTGAGATCGGGTCTCAAGAGTGGGGGCTTGGAGTCCAAGTTTGGACGAGCACCTGGACCCCATGATAGGAGTGAAATGGGTTGGTCTTGTTTGTGCCTGGGGTACAAACAGGGCGTGTATTTTGGGGTACCTAGCTAGAATATATTGGTTCGTGAATCGTCATTTCCATGAGATGGTATGACTTGGCTATGGTCTAGCACTGTAGTAAGAACTAGAAGATGAAAGATGGTGAAATGGTTCTGGTTGCTCAATCCTTGCTTGAAAGTAGAACAGGTGCTTACCTAGAATGGTTAGCTAATGAAGTAATCATGACTGCTAATAAAACTTGACTGTAAGGATGAACTATTAGTAATGCTTTCTACAAACAAAAAGAAAACAACAAAACCATATTGCCTATCATACCCTTGGAGTCGAAAAACTATTCCCACTAGTCAGGTAAGTCTTGCGAGTATATTGTGTAGTCAGGTTTTATTTACCCCTGTTGCAGGTGCAACTTGAGCAGTAGCTCTTGTGTGAAGGATTCTTCTAGTGGACATAAATGGATCCTTGTATCATTTCTGTTAGATGTTTATTTCAATTCTGATGTATAATTATCACACTCTGAACTCTAGTATTGTAATAAATAATTTCCAATAACTCTTGTTGTATGAAATGGACTAAGTATTGTAAACTCATACTTATTATTGGATTCTGGATGTAAAACGTGGATTGTTTCGAGTTCTCTCTTAGGGTGTGCTCGACGGAACTATCCGATGTAGCTAACTTTTGGAGTGCTTAGTGTCTAGTGGAAGACGAGCACCTCCGAAAACGTGTTTATTTCGGGTGGTTCTACCACACGGGATAGCTAGAGCTCACCTAACTAATTCTATGAGCAAGGTCACACAAACTTATACCACTAGTACTTCAAGCACCGAGGAACTCCTACACAACTAGTAAGCAAAAGCACAAAGCTCCTAACTTACTAGCAATGCTCAATAGCAAGGCAACTGATGCCAAATTAGAGAGCACAAATTACTTAGCAACACAAATTCAGCAATGTGACTAACAAGGTTACTAAAAACAATTAACCACGCAAGGGAGCTACTTCTATGCTACATAAGCAACAAGGTAACTAGCAAGCTACACAAGCTAACTAATTACAAGAGCAACTACACAAACACAATATATGAAATATAAATACAAGCATGTGTTGCATGGAATGCAAACCACTGAGAAGACGATGAAGACAATGTTGACACGGTGATTTTCTCATAAGGTTCACTTGGTTGCCACCAAGCTACGTCCCCATTGTATCGACCGCTCACTTGGTGGTTCGACAGCTAATTGGCATCACCCGCCAAGCCCACACATTAGGCACCGCAAGAACCTATCCCAAAAGTGATGGTAGCTCAATGACACGCTCAACTAGAGTTGCTCTTCGCGATCCTTGTGGGGCGAGCACAATACCCCTCACAATCACTTCTCCAGAGCATCGCATAAATCTTCTTTACGTGCTTCAATGGAGACCACCACCAGGCCATCTAGAAGGTGGCAACCTCCAAGAGTAACAAGCACCACCGGCTTGTAACTCGATCACCTAATGCCACTCAATGCAACCTCATGATGCAATCACACTAGAATCACACACACTCAATCGGATGATCACTATCAAGCGTATGTGAGTTAGAGGGCTCCCAAGCACATCTACACAAGCAACCAAGGCTTAAGTGTGCTTAGCAACCAGCCCAAGGCCGAGCTCCACCTCTATTTATAGCTCCCAAGCCAAATAGAGCCATTAGAGTAAAGTAGCACATTTCTGTGTGGTCACAGGACAGCAACGTGCGGGCACCAAACAAGGGGTGGCGGTGCCTAATGGTCGAATTACAATGGCTATTTCAAAAAATCCGTTGGGACCCTGGCATCGGACATAGGGGCGGTGCACTGTCCTAGGGGTGGCGGTGCCCTCCGACGAGTTTTTCGCCCTCTCTGGGAAAAAGTGGTGGTGCCACACTGCCATGGTCACAGGACAGTCCGGTGACCCTAACTTGCTCAAAATTGAAATCCACCAGTAAAGGGCTGTAGAGCTACTCGTTAGCTTTCCAAAAGGTCCTAGATCATCGAAATCGGAGTTCAAAGCTAGGAGTTATGCCTGAAATACGAAAGGCTGTTGCTGCTGTTTTTGGGCATCGCCCCCGGCACCGCCCTAGGGTGGCGGTGCCCTATCCGGTGCACATCGGAAAGGGCGGTGCCACCTCCTACAATGGTTGCAAGTTGGCTACAAGTTAGGTTACAACTTCTCACCCCAGGACAATCAAAACCTTGCCCTTTTTCTTCTCCTTTTCAACTCTGAATTGATCCAAATTAACTACAACACCTTCTCTTTTATAAATATGCCAACACCACCACATGTTCATCATCTTGTGCACGTGTGCTAGCTTTTCACAAACATTTTACTAAAGGATTAGTCACTCAACTCACCACGCTACTCGATTCTAGCAACGATACAAAGTTAGATCACTCGAGTGGCACTATATGACCGATATGCAAACAAGTTTGCCCCTCTTGATAGTACGGTCATCTATGCTAAATCTGGTTATAAACTTCTCTACTCATCTATGACCAGTAAAATAAAATACCCTATAGGTTATACCTTTACCTTGCACATTCCATTCTATCTTCTCCAATGTTGATTCAACACATGCACCAACCATATCACAAATGATATGATCCACTTCATATCATCACGTGACCTTGTTGGTTCGTCGATCTTGACCTCACTTGCTTTTCACCGTTGCCTTCGTCTATCAGCGCCAAGTCTTGCTCAAGCTTCACTACCATGCAGTCCATCGCTCGAAAGCCTCTAATTTGTCCTTCACTCTTGCAACCGGCCCATCAAGTCAAGTCTTGTCTTGATCTTCTCCACCTTAGTTACATGACTACATGTCATGTCTCATATGCAATGAGCTCCTTCATCACATGTGTGAGCTTTACAACGTATCCAAGCCATTTCACTATCATGGCATAGGTTGCTCATACATGATGTACCTGTGGACTAATCATCTGTGTATCTCACATTAAACGCAATTAGTCCACCTAGATTGTCACTCAATTATCAAAACCAAATAAGGACCTTTTTATCCCATTTTTTGTAATTGATGATAACTCTACGAAGATATAAAAATTAAGCTCTTTTGGATTCATGTTGCTTGCCCAAGCAATTTTACCACGTGTAAATGATTTTGGACAAGTACCATAAACCCGAATCGGTAGTATTAGCTCCCCTTACATATGTGCTAGATGTTTGGTTTGAAGCTCGCACATATACATAGATTGGAAATGTGGCTACCAAATGATGATAAGGTATAAAGAATTAACCTTTGATGCGTGATACCAATCAGAATGCATATTTTAATACCGTTCTTAGCACCATGAGCACCTTGAAGCCTTTTCCTTGATATATAAATCAAATTTCCGAACACATTTTTTCTTCGTTTTTTGTAGAAATCAAATTGATTCTTATAGAATTTCTGCTGCTATCTATAATTTCTTGTAGAAGTACACCTACACCTAATCCGGCGACGAACCATTTCTGAACCACTGGTGTGCGCATGCATGTCGTCAATCTCTTGTTTTGGCGTGGTAATGACAATCTCTTGTTTCATCGTACGTTTTGGGGGGTTTCAAGGCCAGGCAATTTGTAACCCACTCCGCAGTCTTTTGTGTCTTTACTAGAAACAGCAAATGGTAGGGCCATGAACCGAGGCCATGCACCGAGGCTCGCAGTTCTGAATTTGTGATCAGTGTGCGGCGGTGCAGCCGATCGAGGCGAAGCAGTCTCAACTCTCAACTCCCGCAGAACGCCCCTCTCTGACAAGCGTGGCACGGCAGCCGATGCGGCCGCGTAGAGTTTGCTCTTTTCTACTGTGCGATGCGCACACAACCATAGCAACAGTGACGCGCGCCTGGACTGGACTCCCTTGGCTTTCGCCGTTCCCGAGAGGAAAACAACAAACAGCGCGCAGAAAGCCACGGAAATGAAATCACGTTTTTATTGACGTGCTCCCTATTTTCTTCGTTTGGATCACCTAAAACTGAAGTTTAGATAGACTTATTTAGACCTAATTTAAATTGAATTTGCGTGGTTGTTTTGAGGAAATCAAAATTTTATTTTGTGAAAATAAATCAACATGACTTTTGAAATCTAATGACTAGATAAGTGGTAGAACTTCTTTTCTCGAGAGGCCACTCGAGCAACTCCATCAGATTGAGTAAAACCAATTAAGCAAAAAAAATGCTTCAAATAGACTCCCTTTTCAATCTCTTTTTCCCAAAAAAATTTCGCAATTCTTCAAAATTACCCCTCTCTCAAACAAAGGGGAACATGCAGTAGTTTTCTAAATCCCCTTTCTTCCTCTATGTAACGGCTTATTTGGAGATATAAATGTTAGTATTTTACAAATCTAGTTAAATTTTAAGAAATTTGATTAACGCGAATCTTATAGCAATGTACGGTAAACTTTTGTGGGACGGATGGGGTAGTAAACGAGGTACAGAGGGCTGTGGAGGAGAGGGCTGTACAGTATGTAGAGCTACCAGCTACGGTAATATTAGGTGGTATTTGGTTGCCTCTTCTAAATTTTAGTCGTTGTCCCATCGAATGTTTGACACATATATGGAGTATTAAATATAGACTAATTACGAAACTAATTACATAGTTTGCGATTAATTTGCGAGACGAATCTTTTAAGCCTAATCAGTCTATGATTCGACAATGTGGTGCTACAGTAAAATGTGCTAATAACAGATTAATTAGGCTTAAAAATTCGTCTCGTGGAGTACCGACAAATTATGTAATTTGTTTTCTTTTTAGTATCTGAACACTCATGCAACATTCTCTCAACACATCTTCTAAATTTTAGTTATCAGATCCAAATACCGCCTTACTTACCACGCGTCTAGTCCTACACCTCTGTAGCCTAGCGTCTACGTACTCGGTAGTAGCCTGGAGCGATAAGGGTGACGTACGGATGGAGTGGACACGCAGGTGAGGTGTGGAGGAGCCTGGAGCCCGGACAAGGCGAGGTGCCGAGGACGAGCCACCGGTTTATCTCCCTCGGGGGACGTGCCACCCCCTCCCCTCTCTCTCTCTCTCTTCTATACGATGTTTGTGATTTGTCCCTTGCATGCAGATGCAGGCGACTTCCTGGAGTCACCTCCACACGTCATCTCCCGTCTCCGGCAGGCCTCCTCCCCTCCCTCGGACCTTTTTTATTTTTTATTAATGAGCTAAGCTTAGTTGTTTCGCTGAAAAAATAAACTGAAATATTATTCTGATTAATTTGTTGTGAGAAAAAAATATTATTTCGACTAAAAAATAAGCTGAAAATACGAATTATAAGAGAGGGCCTTAGCAGCAACTTATCAGTAGAAAAGAGCGACGAAAACAACAACCACCTCCCGTTGACCTTCATTGCTAGTAGTAGTATACCAACCACTACTCCTACGGATTATACTGTATACGGTGCGTGGCTCTGCGGATTCCAAAGTAGAGTAGGCCGCAGTCGTAGGAGGAGTAGGAGTAGGAAGTGAGAGCCTCGCTCTGTTTCCGTGTTTGGCTTTTGTTTTTGTTTTGAAGCTGACGAGCAAGATAGCTGCGCTGCACTGCAGTGCAGAGAGGGACACCGAAACCGCGAAACGGGTGCGGGCGGAGAGGGAGATGATGCGTGCATGGGCAGGGTATTGATTGATTTGATTGAAGGATTGCTTGGTATCCGTGCAACTTGGCTTCCGGTTCCCGAGGCCGCTGCATTTGCGCCGCAACCGGACAAGCGGAGATGGATGCTGGAGAACGGCGATCGAGCGACAGTGCTCGTTTCCTCGACTCCTGAGTTCTTTGGGCCTGTTCTTACGCTGTGGGCCTGTAAAAAGACCAAGACTCACCCTGGCCCAGCCCACGTAGTCTTGTTCCCTAGGGGAAGTGACGACTGGCATGGGGGCATTTCAGAACAATACCCCGCATTGCAGTGAGATTTTCATTTTCTTACAACTAAAGTTGCTACATCTCCCTTCCGTTCCCTTTTACCAAGCGTGAGAGGAGAGTTTTCGGTTACCAAGACGCTCCCAGAAATACGGGCTTCGTATTTACTATCCCCCTTGATTAACACCCGTGCCGCCTTCCCATTAGTTACATGCAGCATACTCCTCCCTCTGTTTTTCCCGTAAAATATGGCAGAACGACCATGCATGCTGATGCTCCGTGTTTTGAGTAGGCAGAGAGTATTTTGGCAACAAAAAAAAAACGCTTGCACGCCTGGTAAAAGGGAATGGAGGGAGTACACCCTCCGTTTTTTATTAAGTGTCGTATTTGTTTTTTAGAAAAAGTCATAAATATGTGTCGCATTTCGGTCTTAGCCTTTCCTTGGTTGCCTCGTTCCTTCCCCGCAATTAATCCGCATGGAGCCATGCATGAAACGCCTTTCGCGCCACGCGCGAGTGACGGCCGGGGATGCCCGGAGTGTGATGCCCGGAGTGTTTGGCTCGGCCGCTAAACTTTAATCCCTTCTAAATAATTTAGTCTTATTTAAGTTATTTTAGAGTTGTTAGAAAGGACTAAAGTTCATTTAGCCCTATTTAATTATAGTGTTTAAGTAAAAAGTGACTAAATGAGACTAGATTTAGGAATTAGGAGCTCTACCTGAACCAAACACCCCCCTTAACTCAGCGATAAACTCCTCCTTGTTCTGTGCACCCATAGCAAATACGATACTTAATAAAAAACGGAGGGAGTATGAGTATGACATAAGCTACCGAAACCGAACAAGCTAATGTAAGAGTCTAATGAAAAGCCAATAGAATATTAGTCCAAGTTACCAGTATATAGCAAGTTAAATTGGCTATTCTATGGGACGCATAGCAACTTACAAATAAGGTTTCCCTTACTACTCGCTATGACTAGATCGAATGGTGGGAGGATATGACGGGCAAATAAATAATATGGCATATGCCTTGTATGTTGATAGATTAAAATACTAACTGTACTTAGTAGAACATGATGTATAACACATAGTGGAACCCTTTGCTGGCCACTCGCCTCACCTCACCGAGCAAGCCAAGCCGTTTGGTAGTCCCTCGCCTGACCGTTTGCCTGACAAACTTGCCTGCCTGGGCAAGGAAATCCTTGCCAACACAGCGTAGGCATAGTTGGCTTGCCCGTTCGTGCGTGAGCGTGGATATCTGAGCTGTTGCCGAATCGACCTCTCTTGCCACTGAATCAACGTCATTGTTGACGAATCGGCCTTTCCTACAAGCGAATTGGCTTCCACCGCCGCCAAATCATCCTTCCCCAACACCAAATCGGCCTCTACCGCTGGTGGTTCAAGGATCCCCAGTTTGCAATGTAGCTTGGCTCGGTTACCAACTATAGATGACTATAGAGAGAATATGAAACAATAGGATGAAACTTTTATATATTTTTTGAAACTTTTGTATTTTTTTATCATGCAAAAGATTTACGTGTCTTTATATTAAGGTAGAAAAAAATATTTAATAGTACAACACGCCTTAGCGGCGCCCTAGGTGGTCAGAAGAGTAGTATATGGACGCTCGGACCCTCCCTTGCATTGAGAATAGTTATTTAATCCATACTCTATTCCATTTTTGTTGACGTGGTACTCTTGAAAACAACGTCACGGAGCCGTCCAATAACGAGAATGCCTTTATGAAAGATAGCAATATAATATATATATATAATAAAAACTTGACATGCAGTGGATAAAACGGCCCCTAACATTGCATTAAGAAGACCTTCTCATGCAAACTTAGAAAACCCCTTGTTGGCCATGGGCCTTATAATATACTTAACATGGTATATGATGTCATTACTCATTTACTACTGTTAGCCTGGTCTACAGAATTTCGTTTGTACTTTGTACTGCGTTAACGCATATAAATATACCGTTCGAGGAATTTAGTAAGCCAAACAGGTATAGTAATGCTAAGGTTATCCCTGGTCTACATAATTTCTTTTGTACTACTTTGTATATGTTAACGTATATAAACCTAACAGTTCGAGGAATTTAGTAAAACAGCTATGTTAATGCTAGGAAGTATTGCAAAAAGGAAGTGCTGTGATTCTCTTCATTTCACTCTACATGAGGTTGAACCTAACAAAATTCAGCCTTAAAGAATATCCTCCAACTGTTTCAGCCTGGGATCCAACTCGGCAGCATTTTCCTCTACATAATCATCCACCGGAGTCCGGTATGCATCAGTAATCGCCTTTCCTTTATCCAGTACTGCAGATGGCACCGTTTGCAAGAGACTGGAAAACACAAAAAAATGAAGTAAGATGTGAGTGACTATCCCTATTGATTTTGAAATGCAGAAGGGGTTTCCATTTGCTATTACTTGTCTAATGCTGCAAGGGCAACAGTGATCTTGCTCCTCATGGTTTCAACGGACGCTGACGGATCATTCCGTGATGCATGTAGTAGCAGTGAGTCGAGATCTTCCAATGCTCTAGGAAACCACAGGCAACAAATCTCATAACCTCATAAGTTTTGTGCTGCTGCACAGAAGTGCATTCAGGAAAAGCAAATTATGTTTACCGTAAGCACTCGTCCACAGCGTCTGATGCAGCCTTGCCTTGACCATTACTAGAAGCATATTGTGCCACCTACATTTGTTTTGTCACATGGATTCAGTTGGCGTAATTCGGAATCAAGAAATTGCACCATGATGAGATATTCTATCCAACCACTGTAGAAGCCTATAGCCTTGGGCATGAAAGATTATGAATGATTAGTGATGTTGACTAACATTCAGCAGAATAGACACTTACTGCCCGAATGTTGACCCGCAAAGATGATGCCGGTCCAGAGCGAAGTAATGATCTGCTCTCGTCATACATTGGTTTCTCAAATTCTAAAGATTTCTCTGCAATGAATCATATACAGGAGAATCTCTCATGGATAGGTTGTATCATATAAAAATAACCACTCAAAAATTGACAAACATATTTAAATAAAAATGGCAAAGGCAGAAGCATTGTTTAGTAAAAAGAAATGCACTTCCACTTCTAGTCCTAACAGCAAACAAGAAGGGTCTGCTTGTGTCAAGTTTCAACAGATTATTTGTGCGATGAGAAGCATGCAACTATGCAAGCAGGCAGACGCTATGGACTCCAAATCGAAGTACTAATTAATGGTAATGGGACTCTTATGGATAAATACAGCTCATACTTGCTGATGATGGTGCAAAAGATTACATACTTATTTTGCATCAGCCCAAGGTTGCTGAGGTGCCATATAAGATGATACCGTGGGATACTGATAATCGTACTAGTGAATTACCTAGATCAACGAATTGGTCAATAGTCAGCAGGACAGCCGGAACGTAGCTCTCCAAAGGCTCCAGCTTCTTCCTGACAGTAGCGATAAGGTGTTATGCAAGAGGCGATAAGGACATAAGGTGTTATGCAGATCAAATGCCACAGCCTGCAGCAATCCAATTCGAAATGTTTTCCGATGGAGAGAGCAGGACACGGCTTAATTAGTACTCGTACCTCTTGACATACTTGTCCAATGGACTGGCCGCGTCTGCCCCTGCAGCAATTGGTTGGGGCACAGCAAATCAGTCACAGAAAGACACGGGCAACGAGTCAATTGTGGATACATAGAACAGCACAGCACAGTAGTACTTACGGCCGACGGTAGTGGCGAGCCAGGCGGCGACGCCGGCCAGGGAGACGGCGCGGCGGCCGACGCCGTCGGAAGCGGGCGGAGCGGAGGCGGCGGCGATTACTTGGCAGCACCGGCGGCGGCGCGGTCGAGGCGGGGACGGGCAGATGTGAGCCCCGCCGGAGGTGGTGGGCAGGAGCGATGACGACATCTTTGGAGTTGGAGGAGACAGGACAGCGGCAGGGAAGGGGCACGGGACTGGGTTCTTGTCTCTTGGTGGCAGCTGCCGCTGCCGCTACCGCGCTGCTAGGCGAGTAGGCGATGCTTTGCGGCGGGCAGCGGCCGGGCCCTTCCGGCCACGCGATTGCACGAGAGCCACTCGTGTCCCGGCGGTGATTTCCTGTGCCAGGACGAGGGCCCGCGCGCGGCGTTGGAGTCAACTACTCCTTCCGTCTCAAATTATTACATGTAACATTTATAGCTTTAAATAAATTTATTAAAAAACTAGATTTAAAGATCTTTCTAATAATACTAATTATATATTATAAATATTAATATTTTTTAATATATATTTTGTTCAAATTGTTTGTCGAAAAACAAAAATAACGGATATTTTTAGACGGATGGAGTACGTGGGCTCGTTGTTGCCATTAGTAGGGATGAAAACGGTACGGATATTTTCCGATCGTATTTGAAACCGATTCCGTTTAGAAGGGTTGAGATCTGTCCGTATCTGAGTCCGGATATCTAACATCCGATACCGTATCCGTATCCGAATACTCAAATCGCATATTTATGATGTCAATATCCAATCGTATCCTATCCGACATAGTTGACACTATCCGTATTCGAATCCGAATCCGGACAAAAATATGAAAACAAATGTAATATCGGTGATATCCGTCCAAAATCCAAGGCGCGGTACGTATATACATTTCTATATACCTGTCCGACTGCGTGCCTTCTTGCCTTCCTTTTCTGTATATCGTCCTGTTCTGCAGCACTGCTTCAGCGAACGATCGGTGTTTTTCTAAAAGAAAAAATTAGTATAAACATCAGCATATCTATGTGTGTACGCACCACGTGCATGTCGTCACCATGTTCTTATATCTAGGCCTAAGTAGTACGTGTAGGCATAGTAGCTACACGTCCGTGCGTCGTCGGTGCGGCATGACTACGAGACAGACACCACACATTGAATAAAGATCAAATCCGACGGCCAGAAAATCCATGTGATAGAGCCAAATGTTTCACACAGGCTGAGGATAGCTTTTGTGTTCTATTGCTCTCCCATGAGAACGCAGCACAGCCTACCCCCATCCCCCTTCGTCTCGCCCCACCAGTGCACTCCGTCCCTATCTCAGCGCCCGCCGGTCCTTCCCCTGATGGCCAGACCCCCTCCTCTCTCTCTGACTTTCAGCGCGGGTGACACTCGGGATCCGGGATGAGTGGCTGAGGATGAGAACGCCCCTAGCATGTCCCGACCCGTACACCCTAGTCCGCCGGGCCCCTAGCACCCCCGTCCGCACTTTCGCTGACTCATCCCCGGTCAAGCAACGTAAAACACTTGCAACATGAATGTAACATGAGACTGAAAACAGATGAAACATGCACTTGCAACATGTGTGTGAAACACATGAAACATCCTAATAAAACACTTACAACTTGCAACATGGAACCACTTGCTGCAACATGAGACTGAAACAGCTGAAACATTTGGAACATATTGTGTGCAACATATGTGTGAAATATATGCAACATTCAGATAAAAATCGATTGCAACATATGTCTGGAAACAGATGAAACATTTTGAACAAACACTTGTAATATACCTATGAAACACTTGCAACATCCCCCGATCTACTTTTGCAACATCAAGATAAAACAATTACAACATACATCTGAAGCGTCTGAAACACTTGAAACATACATGTGTAACGTAGGGGAGGGAAGGCTGGGCTGGTCGATTCCGACCGTTGGGGTGGGAGCCGGCGGCGAGCCGCGACGCGCGAGCATCACTAGCACCGGCTGCGCTCGTAGGTGCTCTTGGCTCGGCCAGGGAAGACATGAGTCGCCACGGCATGTGTGCCCCAGCGGCCATGGTGGGGTCAGCGGTGCGCCCGACGGTAAATGGGGACGAACGGATGGCAAGGGAGTGAGCGGCGCTGGTGACTGAGACGGGCGCACGGCATGGCCGGTGATTAGGGAAGGGCAAGGCGCGGCCACCCGACGAGCGCGTGGTGGGGGAAGGGGACGGACGGATGAGCGGCCACGCTGCTTCGGGCGCCGGACGGATAAGTAGATGAGGGAGTGAGGATTTGTTGTTTTTTTGTTTCTGAGAGAGATGGGGGCCGTCCTGCAGAGCCACGTCCAGACAGGAGTGACAGGACGGTCCCTGGTGGATCATTATCGTTTTTTTGGAAATATCGATTATGCTATTTCTATGCTCTCTTCGCATAGTTGCTAGCTTTTCCAGGTTGAAACTTTCAGTTCAGTTTAGATAAACTTGGTTCTGCAAACCATAAAATGTACCTATCACTGTCTGCAAACCATAAAGTTGGTTGGAACTTTCAGTTCAGTTTAGATAAACTTTGTTCTGCAAATTTTTCAGGTTGGAATTTTCAGTTCAGTTTAGATAAACTTGGCGTGTAATAATGGCACGACGTCGAGATGATATACTGTTCTCAAGCCCTACTCCTACGCTGATATAAAATGTAGAAATGGACTGCGAACTCGCGCCCATCGTATAAACGTCCAGGCATAAACATGAATCATTCAGGTGTCGAACCGCCTTTACATGTCAGAAGCCCGTGTGATCGCTCGATTATACAGGTGAGGACACCTGCTGCAATCACACCAAGCTGGAAGCATGTGTGGCAAATGACGCCCTGCACACACGCAACTAACAACGCACCAAGTACGTATCTATAGGATTATATATATATGTAATGTAACTTAAGAAAAGGTACATATATAGGCAACTCATGTCTGTACTGTCTAGTCTCTACTAGAATAAAAAGGTTGTGGCCTGAATCATCTCCTAGACTAAGCTATGTGCAAGTGCAACAGGTAAATCATCTGCAAAAGGTAAATTCTCTCCCATGCAGCAGGAACCGGATTTTCATTTCTGAAGTAGTATGATCAAACATCGATTAGATTTGCTCAAGCAAGTGGTTTCTGCACCAAGACTAGGTCCTTGAACATCACCAAGGGGTGCGACTCCAGCATTGACTTCTTCTGTCAACAGAAAAACATGTGAGTGATAATACCGTTTGTATTAGCAAAACAAAGAAATCAATTGTAATCACTACTCCAAAAACAAAACATCACTGTCTGCACTATCATTATCGGCAATGAAAATGTACCTATCACTGCTAGTTCGTAGCTACTTGTTGCTTGGTTTGCACGAAAAAGCTCATAATTCTTTTTCATATAGAGTCGGATCAAGACGAATTTTACATCAAAATTGTAGAGTTCAATGAGATGTAAAGCTTTGTAGTTGACATTTTTTTAATTTCATATATCAAATGTTTAATATGAGTTCTCGGATCTGTTGAACAATCTTGAACGGAGACAAAATCAACATCAGAGTATTGAGTTGAGATGGTATGAACACGATGAAAAATATTGAGGTCACAAGTTTGAATCCTAGAACTGCACAATTGTTCTGTTTTATCACTTTTTTTTTTGAAAACGCAGGAGAGCTGCGTTTCATTGTGTTATGTTTTATCACTGCCTGTTCAAATTGGCATCATTGCCGCCTATTCAAAAACCGACAGTGATAAGTTTTTTTGTAGTAAATATTTAATTAGTATTGGTTCAAAAAGTTTATTGAAATTTCATCATTTCATGAACTAGAGGAATATGCGATAGAGTAGGATTACCTCTTCGGTTGATAAAATGGTGAACCCAAGCTTCTCTGACCAGATTTGCGCCATTTCAGGGTCAACAGGCGCCGTAAGAAGGCTTACATTATAGGCTCTCAAATTTGCCTCAATTGACTTTAGGAGAAGTCTGAAGTAGCCCTGCACAAAGAAACTCCAAACAATAAGATCTGTCGTAGTAAAAATAGCTGAAATGATTTCACCCATAATTAACAAAACAAGACAAGACTCCCATTATCCCATACGCCGGTAGGTGAAGGGACCCAGGAAGGCAAACGAATGAGATATAAGAATTTAAGAATTAACGTATAGTGGAATGGCACCCAAAATATGCCTATATATACGATTCATATTTGATTAAATATATTCCAATTTATTGTTTGGAGTTGCAACAGAAACTTGTATCAGATAATTATTAGGAGATACTTTTGTCAGCGTCTCATCGACATTCTCTAGTTATGCATCTGACCCTTTTATTTTTTAGAAGGGGGACATGTAGAATAAATCATATTAATTACATGAGATAATCGATAATATCAGCTATGGAGTGTATGATTCAAGTGCATTTCCACCTTTTTTCTGCACTCGCTACGAGTAGCAATAAGGACCAGTTCTGCAACTTGTTCCACACGCACTTTCAGAATCGCAGCAGACACAACATGCGTACTGCAATAAAATCAAAATGGGAACAAAGTAAGAATACAAATAGTAAAAAAAAGTCATACTAACTCAATTTGAGGATGCTAACAATCAAAGGTTTATATGCGTGCTCTTTTTTGTAAAGTCTGCACGCAGAACCATACAAGTGCAAGGATTGAATGCATAACAGATGCGCCATTATGCAGACTAGAAGAACACAGAATGGCATAATAAAGAAGAGCAGGCCTGGCACGGAAAAGAACCACCTTGCAGTCAACACTACACAATACATTCCTCGAAAATCCTTCTCACCTCCTCCCATTTTTCTGCAACAATGAAGTTTAGATTGTTTCCATACTTCAATTTATCAAAAAAAAGGACTAAAGGTAAACACAGATCGATCAATAAACCCACTCATACACCACTTAAGAGTTGGCAAAATAAGCAAGAGCATACCCATAAACCATATCCGAGAAGACGTCACTGTGCGCATCAGTGGATTCCACAAATGCATCCTATGAAGTACAGAGATCGAGGTGAGACTATAGCAGCCAAGAAGCTATTGACAGGCAGATGCAAAATTTATAAGTGAAAGAACAAACTACTTTGAAGATATGGATGGCTTGAGACATGTAGAGTTTGACATCCCTACTTGCGTCCGCTCTACTTAAAAGCCGCCAACAAATATTGGATCTTATCCGTCTAAGAAAGGCAATCTCTTCACACTTTTCCACACCTTCTAGACGGGCACGAAGTGATTGACATTCTTGGCAACACAAGAAGCGAAAACATACGAATTCTTTCAGAATTTCCAGAGGCACCTGAAATGTTCAATATAACCATTCAGCTCTATCTTTCACAATGGCAGGCCTTCCTCTTGCCAATATAAGTGAAAAGGTCACAAACCTTCTTTTTTACAACTCTACTATTGTAACATTTCACATGGCATGGTCTCTCGCACTGCAAATAGCAACAATGCATAATTCACAAGCCAGCAATCTATTAAAGGCAATACGTTGGACACACTAAGCATAAAGCAGAACAGACCTGGTTACAGAAGACAATCGTGTTTGGATCGATTTTTCCAAACTCTGTGTGGCCATACCTGACATTATGTACAGATGCAAATTTTCATATAAAGGAGTTCACCTGATCCTGTTAATCTACCGATAAAAAATGCTTAGTATTAGTATCTTACCCACAGAAATAGCAACTCTCTGTTTGGACCACTCTTTCTTGTAAAGTCCGTTTCAGGGGAACAATAGGTCCACTGGTAGTAGAAGGTTCTTTGCCACAACCTGTAATAAAAGGAACCAATTATATTGGCACAGCACAAAGAGACTCCAAATTATTTGCTGAAACATAAAGCTCTACGATCACTCCCTCCTTGCCTCAAGGTAATACAATTAAATCTTAAACCTAAATAACATATTCTTCAAATAAAAGTATATATATGTCACCAAAGAAGCAAAAAAAAAAGGCCTACTGACTACTGAGGTCAACAAAGTCAGTTCTTGTGACTGAACAGTGTGAAGTCCAAGCATAATTATAATTACTCTGCTCACTTATAAAGATATTGGAAAATACTGTATCAGCAGAAGGCACATAAACCAAGTGGACTACACGCTTTGAAAACACAAGAACAGAAAATTGAAGGAATCATTAATACATAGTAGATCACCAGTGCATTCATGCAAGTGGGAAAAACAATGATGGTAAGTAACAAATCACAGTTCATAATACAACTTAATAGATTTAGTGACAAGACTATCAAACCAATTATGTAAAAAAACAAAAAGGGGTTTGAAAGCCAGGATAGGAGGCACCGATGATTGCAGAAGAAAAAAGAAACTTCATTTCAACCAAAAAAAAAAACTAAACTTTAAATCTCTATACAGATAAAACACCCTCTAAAACAAATGATATACAACAATACGGTATCCATCTCAAGACAGCAGTAGATGACATTGCAAGCTCTTGGCATAGCAAGAATGTTAGCAGTAAAGCAAAAGAATTGAAGAATGATAATAGTAAAGCCACCAAGAATATAAGAGCACTGGCTTGGAAACCACATTGCCATCCTCAGGGTACATATTACACAACACCCATTAAGTTACCTGAAGAAGTAAGGTTTGGGTAGTCACTGAAGCTGGAAACACTAGCATTGCCAACTCCATTTGAATTCAAATTCAAACGATGCAGTTGCAGAGCTATATCATGAAGTGTTACTCCTTCTGATGTATAAATGTTGTGATACCTGAAACATAAATTTTTCACCACACTTAAATGAACTTAAACACCCAAGAACTCTTTTTTTTCAAGTTTAGATTATTACAAAAAGTTAATTGAATGGCATTTTGAACTTTTAGCTCTTCTAACTTCTAAGTATAATAAAGTTGGCATATGCATAATTTCTTCTAAAAAATGGTGGTGCTTACGGTTGTCGCCTTTCTCCCATGCCAGCATGTTTTTCAAAGGCTGAAGGAGTATACTAGAGTCGGGAGAGAACAACAAAAACATTAGTTTTTGGTCCTTGAGCAGAATAATTATACCCTAAGAAACAAAATTCGTTGATTGCTTATTAGTTTTGCACCTCTTCATTGCAACAATTGCAGACGATAACAGTTCCCTTCTTATACCCTTGCCTTCGAACCTAAAAAAACAGTGAAGCATGAGTCTTCTTAAGAGTGTGCTAAGAATTCAGGTGAATGTGGAAAAGGGACCAGTACAGTCCACGCAAATATCCAGAGCACCTCTCCGTTCTTCAACTTGTAAGTCAACAAAGTATTATCTGGAAGGCCACCCTCCTTGAAAATCAGTGGATGCAAAGTGGTATCCCTGTGTTAAAGCGAAAAGGTAGGTTGTGCATCCTTTCAAAATGCCATGTATAAATGTCAAAGAACACCTTTCACCAGCTTTTGGAGAAAGATTCCTTTAATAAATGTCACAAAAGATTTAATCTTTTATTACCTCATTTTCAATTCTTTATACTTTGAGTCTATGCTGCAGTTTGGGGGTGGCCCTTGAGCGCTTGTTACTGGACTTGATAAAGAAATAAGCCCTAAATCTGCGGAATCATGTTTTGAGTAGTTAGGGGTTACTGCAGTAGGTATAGGAGAACCAGACTTAACACCATCCATGATGCTGAGATTGAGAGGACCTCCTGCGTTCTGTGTTGCTTCAATGCCTTTCTTCTTCTTTGAGGTGCCAGTAGAGAGGCCAGAATTCCCTTGTCTGGGCTTCCACTGAAGGTTGTAGTCGAAGTCTCAGTGCCTCCTTGTGGTCTAAACTGTCTCACAGACCGCCTTTTGGATGCACCCCAATTAAAGTTTGAGATGCTATTATCGCTGTCAGATTCATTCGAGTAGTCTCCCAAACTGTAAGCCATATCCTCCGCAGCTGACCCCCATGAACTAGAAGTGGGGCTTCGCAATCACATTCACAGCAAGGTGAAGTTAGCATGTGGATTGTGGTGGAGCATTATATATTTTGAATATGATAATTTAAATATTACTGATCAGCCCCAATGAAAGCCTAACCCAAATCGATCAGTGGAATGTATCGCTCACCTCAAATTCAAATCAAGCAGAAACAGTCTGGCCTTCTCCTGCTCGTCCTCGGTCAGCATCTCCACGTCTCCCAATGCTGCTGGCGCAGGGGCCCAAGGGGGCTCCGCCGTCACGCCGTCAACCTGAACACCGTTGGGTTCCCATCTCGCGGGCGAGGCTCCGGCGGCGGGCACAGTCATGGGTACCCCGGCAAACTCCAGGAACTTCGCCGCCAACGCCTCGGCGGGCACGTGCCTGAGGTCATGGAAAAGCTGGTAGAGCGACTTGCCGTTGGACAGGAGGATGTGACCGTTCTGGTTATTCGACTCGGCCCCCGCGTGCTTCTCGAATTGCAGCGCCGACAGCACCTGCATGCGCGTTGCGCGGCGCAGATGGAGAAGAAAAACCCTCAGAATTTCCGCGCAAAGCCACAGAACCGGCGAGGTGTTCCGTAACAGATGGGCATGTGATCGATCGAGCTGACTGACCTTGCCGTGGTAGCCGCAGCCGGCGGAGGCAGGGCAGGCGCAGACGTAGCCGCCGTCGGTGATGAATCCCTCGAGCTTGGCCTGCGCGCAGAACGGAGCAGTTAGAACGTACTAGAGGGCGGCGGCGAGATCCGATGTGCCGGCGGCGGTCACGTCGACGGACTCACATGTTTCGATGCGTGCACGTAGGTGACTGGTACGCGCAACAGGAAGGGCAGTAGATCCTTGACACAAGTAATACTCGTGTTATTCGCGCTCAACGTTATAGTAAGATCCATCTGCTGCCGCTCCATTGATGAAAAAAGATCGGCGCTCTACTACGGCGGAGCAGAGGATAGAAAAGGAGGAGGTTGGTGCTAAGGGACGGCGGGACTGCGGGAGAGAAGGATAGAAAAGAAATCGGCGCCAAGCGGCGGCGGGAGACGCGGCTAGAGAAACAAGAACGACGCCGGCGGAATAGGTGAGAGCCGCTACTACTGTTACGGAAAAACCGCCAATCATGGCTGCCAGTCGGACGGGAGCCGTCCGCCGGCAGCCCATGAGCGCATGATAGCCCAGCTGCAGCCCATGTAGAGCGCGGGCCCTTTTCCTTTTTGATGCCCGAATAACATACGAGCATTTTCCGCATCTTGTAGGTGCTACGGTAGTTGGGTTTCTTTTTCTATTTCTTTTTCCTTTTCCTTTTTTCCTTTTCTCTTTTATTCTTCTTTTTATTTTTATTTTATTTCCGTTGTGCGTTTTTTCTTTTCTTTTTTTTCTTTCCTTCTTTGATTTCTTTTATAATGTGGCCTTTGAATCTTCCTATCACTTTTTTATTCTTATCTTTATTTTATTTATTTTTTCTTTTACCTAATTAATTATTTTTTATTTCATTTTCTGTTTTCATTTTTTTTCTTTTCTTCTATTTATATTTTCTTCTATTTTTTTACTAGGTACCTAAAGAGGAGGAGCTAATAACTATCAAACGTTGATGTTTCCAAACAGGCAAGAACGCGACTACACCTCTTGTCCAATGACCGAGGGTTAACTCCGTCTCGTCCGACCCCCAAAGGCTGCCTTCGCCTCGCCCGACGTCTGGGGGCAGACTCCGCCTCGTCCAACGTCTGGGGGCTGGCTCCGCCTCACCCGACGTCTGGGGGCTGGCTCCGCCTCGCCCGACGTCTGGGGGCAGACTCCACCGCGCCCGACGTCCGGGGGCTGGCTCCGCCTCGCCCGACCCCTAAGGGCTGGCTCCGCCTCGTCGGACGTCTGGGGGCAGACTCCGCTTCGCCCGATGTCTGGGGGCAGACTCTGCTTCGCCCAATGTTCGGGGGCTAGTTGCGCCTCGCCCGACGTCCGGGGGCAGACTCTGCCTCGCCCAATGTTCGGGGATTGGCTCCGCCTCGCCCGACGTCCGTGGGCTGGCTCCACCTCGCCTGACGACTGCGCGTTGCCCCTTCATAACTACACACGTGGATAAGATGGGGCACTCAAGTCAACCGCAATACCTAGGACCATACCCTGCACGTCTACAGGAAAGTACCATCAGGATATGATAGGACAAGCGCTTTAAGCCCTTCCGGGCATGTCAGGAGCCCGAACAGCGTTGTGGGCGCCGACATTTGTCTTATAGTGTTATGGGTGCCAGCCTTTGCCCTCAGGCACGGATCCTGATGGAAGCATGCGACAACTACTATGGTCTAGGAGAAAACTCACATCATCTACAGTAACGAACGTGGGATCACTGAGCCGTCTGCTCCCCGTAGGGTCATGGTTTAACACCCTGGTCCGCCGCGCCGCCCACCGGGGAGGGATGGGACATGACTACTTTCTAACAAAGCCAGAGCATAGCCCTATCAGGATCAGTGAACATGCACCCAGCATGGAGCTGTCGCTGGCACCATCTCCCGTGTCAGCAGGGCTCGCTCAGAGGAAAAAGAAGACCCGGCACCTGCGAAGGACCTTCGCCTCTGATTTTTCTTCTTTCTCCCATCTGTAATCTCTGCTTCCCCTTGGTCTATAAAAGGGAAGGTAGGGCACCCCTCTAAAGGGATCGATTCAACACATCGTGCATCTGATCACCCATAGCTGAGTAGCAACCAAGCTCTCAGCGCCCTTTCAACCTTTCCATCAGAGACTTGGGACATGTCCCTCTCTCGCCCGTTTGTACCCCCTACTATGAACTTTTTAGTGCAAATAACACGAGCAGCAGCCATGAACTGGACGTAGGGACATTCTACTCGAACTAGTATAAACCTTATATCTTTTTAGCACACTATCTGGGCCAGACGTGTAATAATACAAATTTACTCGTTGGTGTTTACTCAAAACACTGATAGTTGACGCGCCAGATAGGGGACCTTTGCATGTTTTGACATTAACATCAGGCCACGGATGGCTAGCCATGGAATCAGCTGGGTCCTGAGCGCACATGTGTGTTTCGGTGACCTAGACTTCATCGTCATGGTGGGAGGAGAGTTGGCATTGGCTCATGCCACCATCCAACCTCTCCCCTCCATCGGCCTCAACTACAGGAGGCTTGAGCGCCAGCTCGGCATCTCCCTAGGACCCCAGCCATCCAAGGAGGACCCGCGCCGCCTCACCCTCTCTTCGAAACACCCCACATGGAGTGCCTTGATAGTGCTTCCATTCGATCTCCGCAACATCGCGATGAAGGTTAGCCACCTTGTGGCACAGTGCATGATCCCATCCCCCATGAACAACGAGTTCATGGGGGTGATTGAATGCATTGTAGAATCTTTTCACGACCTCCTAGTAAAGGAGCCAGGGTTGCCATCTAGCTCTAACTCTAGCAGGGAAAGCCATCACCCCTCTCGTGAATGCTTCATGGCTAGCACCCCCGAGGGGGCATGTCAAAAGCGTCCACGAGAGGGAGGCTACTCCAATGAACGACTTTGGTGACGAGGCCGAGAGGGAGACAGCAGCCCCACCACACATGCTGGTGGAGCAGCTAAAAGCTCAACACCAAGAGATCGAGGAGGCGTGACTCTAGCTCAAGCAGGAATGCACGGAGCTCGACCAGGAGATAGAGCGCCACGAAGACGATGGGCGCGCAAGTGCCATGGCCCACTATGTGAACTAGAGGATCATCGCAGATGATGAAGCCCTCCCTCTCTTCATCCGAGCAAGCCAAAACATCGCCGCTGCGATGGCCTTGCTCCATGGCCCTCTAGAGGCTGCGATGCCCGAGGACCATCAGGCCCACCATGAGATTCACACGCTGCTCGAGCGTGCGGTGGCGCAGCAGGCCAAGAGCTCACTGTCTCGGTGACACGAGCTTGACGCTAGCCAGCACACGCTCTCAGAATGCCCTGGTAGGGACGCATCGGTCCACTAGGAACCACAAGGAAGTAGGCAGTGCACCGCGGTCCCGGTGCGTCAGCGTCTCGGCCACAACCGTGATGCAAGCAACACCCTCGACGCCCGTAGGCGTGCCTATGATGACCCAAGAGACAGAGCCAGACACGGCTATCACACTTGTCATGGCAGACGCTATGACAATGGCGAGGACCAAAGCCCAAGCCCTGGCCTATCGGAGCCTCAGGCCTTCGGCTGACACATCCTCAATGCTACCTTCCCGCCAAGGTACCGACAACCAACCAACATTCAAAGTACTCTAAGGAAACAAACCCTGGACTATGGCTCAAAGACTATTGGCTTGCCTGCCAAGCTGGTGGTGCAGATAATGATGACTTTATTTTCCGCAATCTTCCACTGTTCTTAGCTGATTCAACACGAGCGTGGTTGGAACACCTGTCATCCAACGTAATCCAGAGTTGGGCAGATCTAAAGGAGATCTTTGTGGGGAACTTCTAGGGCACATATAAGCGCCCTGGGAACCCATGGGACCTTAAGAACTGTCAATAGAAGGCCGGTGAAACCCTTCGTGGGTACATCCGATGCTTCTCTTGGCAGTGCAATGAGCTTCCTAACGTCGCCAACGCCGACGTTATAGGAGCCTTCTTATCTAGGACCACCTGTGAGTCTCTGGTTCATAAGCTAGGATGCAAGGGCCCATGAACCACCAAGGAACTCCTAGACATCGCCACCAGCCATGCCTTAGGCGAAGAAGCGGTCGGAGCAATCTTCGATTGCCTCGATGGCAAGGCGAGGTGAGATGAGGACATCAGCGAAGGCGCATCTAATCATTTTGCCAAAAAGAAGAACAAGAAGCAATAGTGCGAGGGCTCGCTCATGGCTGCCACTGATCGGAGAGGTGGCCGGAAGCCCACAGAGGGCACTCTGAACCATTTTGAAAAATTACTTGAGGGGCCATGCCCAAACCATGCTTTCCCATTCAAACATCTGTACAAGGACTACAGCCTCATGCGGCAGTTCTTATCTAAGGGCTCTAACAAAGGGGAGCATGGGAAGGACCCTAACCCCACCATGGACGACGTTGAGGAGAAGGATGGTGGCTTTCCAACACTAGAAGGTTGCCTCATGATCTTTAGAGGATCGATGGCCTATGACTCCAAACATCATTAGAAGGTCGCGCGCCGTGAGGTCTATACGACTGAACCAGCCACACCTGCCTTCCTCCGATGGTCAGAGTCCACTATAACCTTCGATCAGACAGACTACCTAGAGAGCGTCCTGCATTTGGGGAGATATCCGCTCGTGTTCAACCCAATCATCGGCACAAAGGGGCTTACCAAAATACTGATGGATGAAGGCAGCGGCCTCAACATCATGTATGCCAAGATGCTCAACGAAATGGGCGTCGATCGGACATGCTTCCGCCCAACTGGAGCACCTTTCCATGGCATCATGCCCACAAAGCAGGCCATGCCACTTGGGCAGATTGATCTGCTCGTTATCTTCGGGGATCCATCCAATTATAGGACGGAAACCATCACCTTTGAGGTGGTCAGGTTCCCTAGAACCTACCATGCCATCCTAGGACATCCATGCTACGCGATGTTCATGGCTGTCCCTAACTATACCTACCTCAAGCTAAAGATACCAGGCCTCGGCAGGATCATCACCATCGGCACCTCCTTCTAGCGTGCCTATGAGTGCGAGGTCGAGTGCTACGATCATGCCGCAGCAATCGTCGCCTCCGGAGAGCTCGCCGCCATCAAGAAGGAGGTCACCGAAGAAGCGCTCGACCCCAAGAAGTCGACTAGGTCTTTTGAGCCTACAGAGGGCTCTAAAGAAGTCCTCATAGACCTTGAGAGCACCAAGGGAAAAATGGTGCGCATTGGTACCACGCTCTCCTCCAAATAGGAAATCGTGCTCATCGGCTTCCTCCGCGCCAACAGAGATGTCTTTGCGTGGAAACCCTCGGACATGCCAGGCATTCCGAGGGAAGTCGCCGAGCACATCTTAAAGATCCACCCAGGCTCCTAGCTAGTGAAGCAATGCTTGCGTCGCTTCGACAAGGGGAAACATAGGACCATCAGTGAGGAGATCACAAAGCTTTTGGCGGCCAGATTCATCAAGGAAGTATACCACCCAGAGTGGTTAGCCAATTCTGTTCTTGTACAAAAGAAGAGTGGGAAATGGAGGATGTGTGTTGACTATATGGGTCTCAATAAGGCATGCCCAAAGGATCCATTTTCTTTGCCATGCATAGACCAAATTGTTGACTCTACCTCAGGGTGCGAAACCCTCTACTTCCTTGATGCATACTCTAGGTACCATCAAATTGTGATGAAAGAGTCCGACCAGCTCGCGACATCATTCATCACCCCCTTTGGGTCGTTCTGCTACATCATGATGCCATTCGGTCTGAAGAATGCAGGGGCCACATACCAGTGTTGTATGCTCAAGTGCTTCGGGGACCTCATCGGGTGGACCGTTGAGGCCTACATTGATGACATCATGGTCAAATCCAAATAGGCTAACCACCTTGTAGTTGATCTTGAGCAGACCTTTGCAAAAACTCCAAGCAAACGACATCAAACTTAATCCCAAGAAGTGTGTTTTTGGGGTATCGAGGGGCATGCTGCTTGGTTTCATCGTCTCTAAGCGTGGCATCGAAGCCAACCCAGAGAAAATCTTAGCCATCACAAGGATGGGACCAATTCAAAATATAAAGGGTGTACAATGGGTTACAGGGTGCCTCGTCGTGCTTAGCCGCTTCATCTCACACCTCGGGGAATGAGGTCTCCCCCTTTATCGACTTCTAAAGAAGACCGATCACTTCGAATGGACATCTGAGGCCTAGGAGGCACTTGACATGGTTAAGCAGCTCCTGACAAAAGCCCCAATCCTGGTTCCTCCTACCGAAAAGAACCCCTTCTTCTCTACATCATGGCCACCACGCAAGTGGTCAGCGCCGCCCTGGTGGTGGAGGGGGAGGAAGAGGGACACGCCCTCAAAGTACAGCGCCCTGTGTACTTCATCAGCGAGGTTCTATCTGACTCAAAAATCTGCTACCCCCAAATCCAGAAGCTTTTGTACGCTGTCCTCATCACCAAGAGGAAGCTATGCCACTACTTTGAGTCACATCTTGTGATGGTCGTGACATCCTTCTCCCTCGATGAGGTCGTCCAAAACTAGGACGCCATAGGAAGGACTACGAAATGGGCGCTCAAGCTAATGGGTCAGGGCATTGCGTATGCCTCTCAAACAACCATCAAGTCTTAGGTGTTGGCTGATTTTATCATGGAATGGACCGAGGTCCAAATGCCACCAGTAGTCATCGATCAAGAGTACTGGACAATGTACTTCGATGGATCGCTAATGAAGAAGGGTGCTGGCGCTGGGCTGGTCTTCATGTCGCCCCTTGGGGTACGCCTAAGGTACATGGTCCGTCTCCATTTCCCCTAATCCAACAATGTGGCCAAATATGAGGCACTCATCAATGGCCAACGCATTGCCATCGAGCTGGGCGTCTGACGCCTTGACGTTCGAGGGGATTCCCTACTAGTCATTGACCAAGTCATGAAGGAGTCAAGTTGCCACAATGCCAAGATGGTTGTGTACTGCCAAGAGGTCCGCCGGTTGGAGGACAAGTTCGACGGTCTCAAACTCAATCACATCCTGAGGCATCTCAACTTAGCAGCTGTGTCCGGCCGAGAGCCGGTGCCAATGGGCATCTTTGCTAGCGACTAGCATATGCCCTTGGTTCGCTATGAGGAGTCAGAATAGGGTGGTGATGGTTTGTCCAATCCCAACCCGGGGGCTAGACAACTGTCGGCTACATCTGGCTCCGAAGTCATGGAGCTCAAAGAGGATCCAGTGACAGAGCCCGACCCTCTGGTCGACTAGAGAATGCTCTACCTCGAGTACCTCCTCCATGACACACTACCGATGGATAGGACAGAGGCCCAATGGCTCACACATCGCGCTAAGTCCTTTGTTCTTATGGAGGGTGAACTCTACAAGCGAGCCCACACTAGGATCCTACAGCGTTGCATCCCCTTTGAATAGGGGAAGCATTTACTGAGTGATATCCATGGTGGGGTCTGCGGTCATCATACCATGCCTAGAACCCTGGTCGAAAACACATTCCGCTAGGGCTTCTACTGGCCTGCCATGGTAGCCGATGCCAAGCAAATCGTACGCACCTACAAAGGGTGCTAATACTATGCTTGGTAGACTCACCTATCGGCCCAAGCACTCTAGACGATCCCCATCACCTGGCCATTCACAGTCTAGGGACTCAATCGGTTAGACCACTCAAAAAGACGCCCGAGGGCTACACCCACTTGTTGGTCACCATAGACAAGTTTACAAAGTAGATAGAAGCTCGGTCGATCTCTGCGATCAAATCCATGTAGGATGTATTGTTCTTCCTTGACATCATCCATCGCTTTGGAGTCCTAAACTCCATCATCACGAACAACGACACATAATTCACCAGAAAGAAGTTCCATTGATTCTACGATGAATACCACATCCAAGTCGATTGGACCATCATCGCGCATCCTTGAACAAATGGGTAGGTCGAGCGCGCAAATGGTATGGTCCTACAGGGCCTTAAACCCAGGATCTTTAACTGATTGAACAAATTCAGCGCGCGCTGGGTCACCAAACTTCCTTCAATACTCTAGAGCCTAAGGACAACCCCCAGTCGAGCCATCGGCTACATGCCCTTCTTCATGGTCTATGGTTCTGAGGCTTTTGTCGATGTTTCACCACCGATAGCTTGCCATGGGGGTATCTGGGGCAGTTTGTTTGGGCTTCAGCGTATGCAGAACTCATTGGTAAATGCAAGAGACAGTCGATTTATCCTGGTTCAAGCCCTCGAACGTGATCGAGTAATAGCCCTACGTCCAGTCAGTGTTAGCCTTCATGTTGGATTGATTGTCAAGTGTTGTGTTTCCAGGAACTCCGCCCTTCTTTATATAGTCAAGAGGCCAGAGTCCTAGTTGGTTTACAATGAGGTTCCTAGTAGGATTACAGAATACTACTACTACTAAGATTATAGGGAAAGAAGTCCTAGTTAGACTAGATCTTCTTCCTTCCTTGTGGGTTATCCCATGGGTCTTGTATCGACAAGCCCCCGAGCACTTCATGGTTGATCTCTGGAAGCCTCATCTTATTCCTTCAGGTTTTGCCGAGCAGGAACAAGCATTGTCCGAGTACTTTCTTGAGTGAAACCATGTAGCACTTCTTGGGATCTTCGAGTGGTATGTGCTTTTTTGAAGAAAAAGTACATCTGTCTGGATGTAGCCCCCGAGCCTCTTGCTATTTGGAACAAGGAGCTAGAGGGTCTTACCTTGAAATTGTTTTGATTCTTCATCGAAGGACTCTCGAGCATATACCCAGGTTTTTTATCAAAAAGAACTCAGATATAGCTTGGTCCGGGTTCTTTTTGTCATGAGTCCTTGAATTGGTTTGTCTTGAAGAAGTCTTCTTGGTGACGTGTGCTTTTTTGAAGAAAAAAGTGCACTCACTAAGTGTAGCCCCCGAGCCTCTTGCTATTTGGAACAAAAAGTTGGAGGGTCTTGAATCTTATGTCATTTGAAAACTGCTGTCTTGAAGAAGTCTTCTGAGTGATGTGCGCTTTTTTTTGAAAAAAGTGCACTCACTGAGTGTAGCCCTCGAGCCTCTTGCTATTTGGAACAAAGAGTTGGAGGGTCTTGAATCTGAGTTGTTCAAAGAACTGAAAACCTCTCCTGTTGCAGCCCTCGAGCATATATCCGGATTCTTTTGTTCAGAAAGAACTCAGATGCAGGGTCTTGGCATATTCTTTGGTAGTCTACTGTTGTTAGATATAGTTGTATGGTGGTGGTTGAGTGTAAATGTTGTTTGTTCATGAGTTGTACAGTGTTGGTATATCCTTTTGAATATGCTTTTCCTTGAGTATTGTTCCTTCACGCCTAAGTCCTCTTTCATTGAATTCTATCTTTTCACTGTGTCCTTTGTTAGGTTTGTTCGGTTGGTGCTCCTGGTCCATGTGCACCGCTTCTTTGGTCTATAAATACCCTCCTAGTGTGCTATTTTGATTCATCGAGCATTTTGTTGCATGGTCTAAAATCTCCGTAGTCATGAATATGATAGTTTCTGAAGTAGAACAGCCCCCGGGCGTATCTTGTAGTTCTTGTATATCTTGTCATAGCTGGAGGGAGTCTTGTGATAGAGATTAAAGGTAAACTAATCTCACAGCGGCATTGTACCAGGAGGTACATGGCGGTAGTTGGAGGAAGTCTTGTGATGCGGGATACATTCCTTCATCTAGTAGTTCTAGGTAGATCCCCCTTGCCTGCCCTGCGACTGTCCGGTACAGATCAACGCCTGATCTAGTGTCACATCAGACTTGGGTAGATAGATGCCTGCTAGGCTTCCCTGTTCCATGTTGTCCCGCCATGCTGCTGACTTCTGCCTCGGATGTACTGTGTCCGTCCTTTGAAGAAAATAGTGTAGCCGAGTGCGGTTTGTTCTACTGAGTAGCAATTTGGAACACATAGTCGTTCTAGAGCCTAGTTGTATCCGGGTTCCTTTTTGCTATCTTGCTCGTCGTAGTACCGAGTTTGTTGGGTCTTGTAAGATGTGTAATCTTATAATTTTTGAAGCCATTTATAATGGAAAGAATCTTGTCTTCTGGGTTATCATTCTTTTTTTTGCTGATGTCCTGGTTGTTTGTGAGATTCCCAAGTTCTTTCTATAAGAACCGAGTTCTTGTGTTCCTTGTGAGGTAACCCTTCGTTGCTTCATGGTTGATGAGTTCTTTTTGTAGCAATATGTTAACTCTGCCTTAGTGTTGGATGGATAAGTCTGAAATCTACCCGTTGAACTATACCTTTGTGTAGAAGTGTGTCGTCCGTCATTTTAGCTTTGTCAGTTGTGTTGGGAAATGAACATTGCGTTCTCATGCCATGTTTAAATGGGCCTAGTGGGCCGCATTTTTATTGCTGTAAAAATCTATTTAAAGGCCTTCTTTCTTCTTTTTCTTTGCTGCCCTGCTTTTGCCTTGAAACCCTAGTCCTCACTCTACCGTCGCCATTGTTGCCATCATCTGAGCGCCGCCACCTGACTATCATCGTTTCTTAGTGCCTTATTGCTTTCGCTAGTATATGGGTAGGAAGAAATTAGCGAGCAAGTCCTAGGCAACCTTTGTAGACGAGGAGGCATCACTTTTTGTGATTGAAAATCAAGAATTCATGGCTATGAGGGCTGGTTAGAAGGTCTGGCCGACTTTGACTATGACTGAGGATCTGTTGCATGAGCTTGTCAGTGATTGCCTAATCTAGGACAAGGAGATTGCTAAGTGGAGAGCTCCAGGCCAGCATCAGGTCCCAACTCTAGGATCTGGTGAGATTGTTCTTTTTGTCTCCTTTATCTGTGCTGGACTCTGCCTTCCTGCCTCTACTTTTCTTCATCACTTTCTCAATTATTTTGGGATTAGCTTGAACCATCTTACTCCCAATGCTGTCCTTCATCTTTCTATTTTTGTTCATCTTTGTGAAACTTTTCTTGGAATTCCTCCTTCTCTTTCTCTCTTTTGTTACTTCTTCTATCTGAAGCCCCAACCCCGCAGCGATGACACCCATGTTCTTGGTGGCTGTGGGATTTAGTTTCGTCAGGGTCGTAAGAGTAGATTCTTTGATTATGACTTGGTTGATTCTGTGAGGGATTGGCGTGCCGACTAGTTTTATGCTGTCAATATGATTCCTCCTCTTGCTATTCATTCTGATTCTGGTCCTATGGTTAATGACCGATGGGAAAAGAATCCCCTAACAGTGGATGAGCGCTAGGTGATCAAGCCATTTCTTGAGAGGATATGTGCTCTAAAACAAAAAGGCTTGACCAGCTTCGGTATTGTTTCCAGTTTTCTTCACCGCCGTGTTCAACCTCTGAAGGAGCGAGAGAACTATGGTTTTGAATACTCTAGAGCAAAGGACCCTTCTCGTATGGTCCCTACCCTTGAGTTGACTGGTGAGGAGGTGCTCGAGCGCCTTCAGAAGATGTTGAAGGGAGTAAGCGTCGTCCAGCATACTGTTCCTGAGTATTGTGCTAACAACCCACCTTCTGCTGTGAGTTATTTTTTCTTATGCTGGTATTTTTTGTATTTCCTTTGTTGTCTCCACTTTTCACTTAATCTTTCTCATCTAGTTGTTTTACTCTTTTATAGGAATTGGGGCATAACTTTGTTGATCCGATCCCCTTTGATGACTGCCCTGCCATTATGGAGCTTGGGGAGAATCTTGCTGGGGCATCTTTAACCAGTAAGTTTCAAACCACCATGATGTTTCCTGGTGTTTCTTCCGTAGTTCTTGACACATATGTAGAGTATGTTCCTTATCTAGTTCCTCGAGCTCCTTGCAGTGTCAGAAAAAGGGGGCAAGTGGATTGTTCTTCTTCTGGTTTGTCTGCCACTAAGAAGTCTCGCCAATCGAGTACTTGTCTAGGTACTCAAGTTATAGGTAGCGTGCTCCTAGGTGAGCATATTAATATGTTTTGTCTTTTTGTTGTTTGTTTTTGTCTCTAACCGAGTACTTTTCTTCTTTTTCAGATGGCGCTGTGGTTGCCATGTTTGAGAGTGAGGAAGATGAGGATGATGATGATGCGGCCCTTGTTACGCGTCGGTGAGTTATTTTCTTGTTTTTCTGCTGTTGAACACTTCTTTTTGTTCTGACTTTGACCTTATTCTCTTGTAGTAAGTGGTCATCGACCTTGAGTTCTTCTGGAGCTCCGGTACCGACCACACCACTCCTGTTGCAAGGTGGTGGTGACATTTTTGCTGCTATAGTTCCCCCTCTAAGGTCTTCTGTTGGTCTTGGGGGTTTTATGAAGAAGAAGATTGCTAAGTGAGTGAATCCTGGTTATATTTCTTTGCTTCTGTTTTCCTCTTCTCTGCTTCATATTCTTATCATCGATTTTCCTTATCATCTTGTAGGCCCTTGCCTTCCCTTAACCCTCAGTCGACTTCTTGTCAGTCTTCTGGTGCGCCCCTACGTTCTAAGTCTTAGGACTCGGAATGTACGGTCGGTGAGGTGGCTGTGAGGGGGACAGGGTTCTCTAGTGATCCTGCAGCTACTGATTTGCTGGCTCTGGAGGTGACCATGGCCGTGGCGTTGGAGCCATCTGAGGAGGTAGCCGAGGCTTCCCAAGGTATGGCCCTGGTCTTGTCTTCTTTGCCTCGGCCGGCTTCTCCCTCTGCTCCTCCTCCTAGTGGCATTCAGCGTTTGGATGATGATGTGGTGCAACAATTCGATGCCACTCATCGGTTGTCAAAGCTAACCGCTGCCTGGGGAACCTTCGTGACTTCTTTTGGTGAAAAACTCTAGGTAAGTTTTTTTTCTGAAGTTCTTTCTTTGGATGTTCGTCTTTCTTCTATTCTTATGTCTTATTTTCTCTCTCTCTTTTACTCAGTCTTTTTCTCGGGATCATATCAGCTTCATTTTCTCATCTGAAACCAAGAAAAAGTTGTCTTCTAAGGTTAGTGCCCTAAAAACGGCGCTTGACCTCTGTCGGGCTGAGATGGATACCAAGCGTCAAACGCACCAAAGGGAGGAATAGGCTCTCCATGCCTGGGTGGGTGAGGCAGAAAAGCAAAGGGATGCAGCTATCTAGGAGGCCTTGAAGAATGTGGAGGCCATGAAGAATGAGTGCAATGGTATTGTGGGTTCTTTTTGTTTTCTCTTGTATTCAAATTTCCCTTTCTGCTGACTTGTTTTTTTGTGCCTGGTCTAGCTCTCCGAGTTGAAAAGCAGAAGCTCTCAGAGGGTATTGAGGAAATGAAGACACTTGCTTGCAATAGTCACAACAGGGCTGAAGAGGTAATTACTCATGCTGAAGAAGAACTCGCGCTTGCTAAGTTGATTAGGCATGGAGCAGACAAGGATCTTGTGTAGGTCCAAAAAATGGTTGAAGTCTTGACTGGTAAGTTAGCGACGGCTACTGAGAACTGGAATGCTTTGTGGAAATCATTTCGGTTAGTAGCTGATCTTCTTCGGACTCCATCGGATGATGGTCAATGTTGGGCTCAGTTTATTCCCCAAGTTCTGACCCGTTTCTAGGAGTTTGTGAAGAGGTGCGCCCAACTATGTACTAAAAATGTTCTTGCCCAGGTCTGGGTTCTTGCTCTGGAGATGCCTTTGTCCAAGATTGTAGAGGAAGCCGAGAGTCAAGAATATCTGGATGCCATTGAAAAGATGGAGCCTGAGGTCAAAGATTTGGCCAGGAGGATTGTAGATAATCTTAATATTGATATTTCTTCTCCTGATGATGATGCTTGATGTATTTGACCTTTGTACTCCAGCCTCTGTAATAGGATATTATACTTCTTTTTGAATGAAGATCCTTTATTTTTCGTTGATGTCTTCTTTGCCTAGATGTCTTTGATTTTGTCAAGTGCTTGTCATGCTTTCATCTACGCCATGTAAACAACTCGGTATTTGTAGATCGTTGTCTTGACAAACTTTCTTGATTTGTCGAGTGCTTGCCTGGCTTTCGTCTACACTGTGTAAACAACTCTGTATTTGTAGATTGTTGTCTTGACAAACTTTCTTGATTTGTCGAGTACTTGTCTGGTTGCCGTGTAAACAACTCGGGGTAAGTAGATCTTTGTCTTTACAACCTTTTTGTTCTTGTTAGTACTAAAAAGACTTAGGACCAATGATCTCAAGCATCTTCAGCTTCTTCTTTTTAACTTTTTGCTTAACTCGAGATGTGGCCCGCATCTGGCTCTTTACCTGGTTTTAAAAACATCTTAGGATCGGTTCGGGTGTTAGCTTATTAGCTACCCTCATCGGCGGGTTCAAGCATCTTTTTAGCTCTTTTGCTCTCAGTCGGTATGCTCAAGCGTAATTTTAACCATTTTGCTTTTTGGTTCGGGTGTTAGCTTATTAGCTACCCTCATCGACGGGCTCAAGCATCTTTTTAGCTTTTTTGCTCTCAGTCGGTATGCTCAGGCATAATTTCAGCCATTTTGCTTTTTGGATCGGGTGTTAGCTTATTAGCTACCCTCATCAGTGGGCTCAAGCATCTTTTTAGTTTTTTTGCTCTTAGCCGGTATGCTCAGGCATAATTTTAGCCATTTTGTTTTTTTGATCGGGTGTTAGCTTATTAGCTACCCTCATCGGTGGGCTCAAGCATCTTTTCAGCTCTTTTGCTCTCAGCCAGTATGCTCAGGTATAATTTTAGCCATTTTACTTTTTTGATCGGGTGTTAGCTTATTAGCTACCCTCATCGGTGGGCTCAAGCATCTTTTTAGCTCTTTTGCTCTCAGTCGGTGTGTTTAGTGAAAACAACTCGGGAAAAGTCATAATAAGACATCTATTTGTCGAGGAACACCATCTTTATTGATCATGAATGTTTACATGCTTAGTGAAAATAACTAGGGGAAAGCCATAATAAGACATATGTTGTCGAGGAACACTATCTTTATTGATCATGAACATTGATCTCTTGTGGCTTGTATATATGTTCTTCCTTGTGTTGTTTTCATGTGTAGAATCTTCTTAGTTGGCTGATGTGCCATGTATTGTTGACTTCTTTTCCATCTTCAGTTATCAACTTGTATGTGCCTGGTCCGGTGACTTTTGTGACAATAAAAGGACCTTCCCATGGACTGAGTAGTTTATGGTGTCTGTCAGTTTTTTGTATTCTTCTTAGTATTAGATCTCCGATTTGGAGTGATCGAGGTTGGGTATTCTTGTTGTTGTGGCATCTTAAACCTTGGAGGTATCTGGCTGATTGAAGGGTAGCATTTACCCTGACTTCTTCCATACTGTCGAGTTCTAATCTCCATGTGTGTTCTACTTCTCCTTCGTCATATTGTTCTATCTTTGGTGACGTCCAAATCAAGTCGACAGGTAGTACTGCTTCTGATCCATAAACTAGGAAGAAAGGTGAGTATCCGGTGGCTCTGCTTATTTGAGTCCATAGCCCCCATACTACTTTGGGTAATTCTTCAATCCATTTGGATCCATAGTCCACTAGTTCTTCATACAATCTTGGTTTTAATTCGGCTAGTATGAGTCCATTAGCCCTTTCTACCTATCCATTGGCTTCTGGATGTGCGACTAATGCGTAATCTATGCCGAAACCGCAATCCCGTGCCCAACTTTGGAATTCTATAGCTATAAAGGGAGAACCCAAATCTATGATGATTCGATTAGGCATACCGAAGTGGTGCATAATATCTTGGATGAACTCGACTGCTTTGGCTACGCTGTATTTTGCGAGTGGTTTGTATTCAATCCACTTGGTGAACTTGTCAATTGCTACAAAGATGTACTCAAAACTGCCCTTTGCTTTCTTGAGAGGTCCTACTTGATCTAGCCCCCAGCAGGAGAAAGGCCAAGCGGGAGGGATGCAGATCAGATTGTGAGTGGTACATGAGCTTGTCTTGCAAACATTTGACAACCTTTGTATTTTCTAACGAGTTCTTCTACGTCTTTCAAAGTGGTTGGCCAGTAGAATCCGGTTCGAAATGCTTTGCCGACTAGTGTTCTTGAAGCGGCATGATTTCCACAGCAACCTGAGTGTATTTCTTCTAAGATCTCTCTGCCTTTTTTGAACGAGACACATTTTAGGAGTACTCCTAATGATGCGGCTCTTCTGTACAGCTTGTCACCTACTAGGACATAGTTCTTGCTTCTGCGAACAACTCGGGTAGCCTCTGCTTTATCTGCTGGCTACTTATTCTCTTTGATGTAATCGATAAAAACCTTGGTCTATGAGGTGGTGATTACCAAAATCTGGGTGCCTTTAGCTGGGAGTTCAGGGGTTATCACACCGGGTTGTTCGATAGAGGGAGCTGATAACTCTTCTATGAATACACCGGGTGGTACCTTCACCTTGTCAGACCCAAGCTTGGCGAGGACGTCTGTCGCAATATTAGAGTCGCGCAGGACATGTAGAATTTTCAATCCTTTAAAATGTTTTTCGAGTTTCCATATTTCAGCATAGTAAGCGCCCATGTTTTCTTTGGTGCAGTCCCAATCTTTGTTGACTTGGTTGACGACTACCACCGAATCACCATATACGAGTAATCGCTTGATTCCAAGGGTAATTGCCACTCAGAGTCCATGGATGAGGGCTTCGTATTCTGCTTCATTGTTTGTAGCTTGCCATAATATCTGAAGGACATACTTGAGTTGCTTTGCATCTGGAGAGATGAAGAGAACGCCTACACTAGCTTCACCTAGCTTGAGTGATCCATCAAAGTACATTTTTCAATGGTCAAGGATGGTATTTGACATAGGTTGTTGAATTTCTGTCCACTTGGCAACAAAATCGGCAAGGGCTTGAGATTTAATTGCCTTCTGTGGGGTTAAATCGATATTGAGAGCACCAAGTTCAACTACCCATTTAGATATGCGCCCTGTTGCGTCTCTATTGTGTAGGATGTCTCCGAGTGGGAAATCTGTCACCACGGTAATCTTGTGGCTTTTGAAATAGTGGCGAAGCTTGCGTGAAGTGATCAGGAGGGTGTGGGGGTATTAACCCCTATACCCTTATGGCTAAGATTGGGCTGGCTCGGATCAGTGGGTCCGGTCCACCAAAAGACGACGTGCGGCCCAGCCAACCTGTTCGGAGTCCCACGCAAGGAGTCAAGACAGATTTAGCGATCAAGCAAGATCTTGGTCGGTTAGAATAGGAATCCTTATCCGGTCACCTATGGCAATTGTAACTGACTACGATTAGTTTCTAGATCTGTAACCCTACCCCTCGGACTATATAAGGCGGGCAGGGGACACCTCTAAAAAATATCTCTCATTGACATACAGCAATACAATCAGACGTAGGATGTAGGTATTACGCCTTCTTGGTGGCCGAACCTAGATAAAACCTCGTGTCTGTCTTGCGTCACTGTCTTGTTTGTGGCTTGTGCATCTGTCTGCCGACAATCTACTACCTTGGGCATACCCCTAGGTAGACTGCCGACCATATTTCATCGACAGTGGCGCGCCAGGTAGGGGGTGTGCGTACTGCTCTCCAAGCAAACAAGATGGTCATCATCTCCGGCTCCGTGGCTACGCCGAACGGCCTCACATTCACCATCGGCCAGATCACCTAGACCACTGGCTCCGGCGACTTCATGGCCATGACCACAGAGGAAGCACGGATTCAATCTGCGTTGACCATTGCTTCACCTACATCGGCTATGGCTCCGACCACGGTGGATACGGCTCTGACCACGGTGGATATAGCTCCGACCACAATGGATCTGGCTCCGACCACGGTACATCTGGCTCTGACCACGCCTGCATCATCTTCAGCCATGCCGACAACCCGTCATCTGCTTCCCCGCTACAAAGGGAAGCAGATCAACAACACTGACCTGCTTGACTCCATCGATTGGGTCAGCACCAAACTCACTGAAACCCTAGCTCTGGTAAGTACAATTCAAAGTCAACCTAATGAGCAGGTAACCACTCCTCACAATAGATCTACCCGACCAGCTCGGGCTAGTCATCCTTCATGACTTGGTACAGATCTCGTGGTCATATCTACTTCTGAAGGGCGCTCCGCTCATCGCTGACCAGCCTCCATGATGGGTCTCTGGCTCTCTGAGTATGAAGCCTCGATGGAGAACTACCAAGCCCAGCCCTATGGCCTGCGAAACGCTGCCTCCAACTACGCATATAACATACAACGCTGCTCGGATCTGTGTTTTGTACATTAGCCTTAGCCGAGGCCAAGCAACTTCGTCAACATGATCTAGATTGAGGATTATCAAGAAGGATCCATCCACATGGTCCAAGAGGGTGACTCTAGCTCCTTGTCTGGCATCGCATCTAATGCCTCCGTCCACACCGAGCTCCAGCATCATGATGATGAAGGCATCGAATGCGATCTGGATATCCCAGACCACGCCCCGAGGTTCCCGTAATTCCCATCTTTCCTGCCAAGGCGAGGGGATTTGATCAATGTTGTCAGCAATGACGAACCGCTAGCAGTTGGCAAAACAGAACAAGAAAGGATTGCATGTGAGGCATGCAATATTGATCGGTTTAATCACCGGCAAATTGAAGCTGAAGCAGAAGAGGAGGCACGACGCATAAGGGTCCAGCCATGTGACCTCAATAATGCTTTCGATAGGGTGGGGGACAAACAGGTCTTCAGAACTCCAAGCTCCAACGTAGCCGTTGCCATGGCGACAATGCAATGGCTACCCAACACCCCCAAAACCCAGGCAGTTCACGATGACATACAAGTAAGGCTGGCCGAAAAACTCGAAGCTCGTTAGCTCGCTCAGCTCGTGGCTGGCTCGACTCGGCTCGGCTCGGCTCATTATGATAACGAGCCGAGCCGAGCCAAGATTTTAGCTCGTTAGCTATAATGAGCCAACTCGAGCCAGCTCACGAGCCGCTCGCGAGCTAAATGAGCCAAGCTTCCAGGAAAAAAAGTATCAAAACTTGTATTAGTTTTTGTATTACTTCATGTCTTGCACTTTACAATTGACTAGTAACTGGTCTAGACCCTATAAATTGACTGGTAACTGGTCTAGATGCATTTCTTTTGTATTATTATTATTCTCAAACTTTAGATAAATGCAAATATTATATTTTGTGTATTTTTATACCTGGCTCGCGAGCTTAACGAGCCAGCTCGAGCTTTTAACGAGCCGAGCCGAGCTAGCTTTCTGGCTCATTAGGATAACGAGCCGAGTCGAGCTAGCTCGTTATCTTAACGAGCCAGAATGAGCCGAGCCCAAATGAGCCGAGCCGGCTCGTTATCCAGGGCTTCATACAAGCTTATCTGACAGCTGCTATGGCTCAGGCCGCAGAGATGGTGAATCAAGCTCGGGCTCCATCCATTTTAGTCGAATCAAGCCACAGCCGCCAATACTCAAGTCGCTCATAGCCACCTAACCAACGTGGCTCACGCAACAACGACCCGTCAGACAACCGTCAAGGTGGAAACGGTGGTCATGATGGTGGTCGGGACGACAACCGCTGTCGGGAGGACAACCGTCGTGATGTTCAGGATGACAACCGCCGAGATAACCGCGACAATCGCCGTGGTCGTAGGGTTTATCAGGATGGCAACTAGGATCACCATGATGGCAATAATGATCTCTGCCGCTACCTCGGGGAACGCGATCTACGCGATCGCATCAACCAGAGAGCCAACGATCGAGCATCCCACGAAAGTTATCGCCGTATGGAATATGACACTGCCCATGGCCCGCTAGGTTTGAAGAAGTTTACTCCACACCTTCACCAAGTCATATGGCCCAAGAACTTCAAGCTTGAGAAACTTCAGAAGTACGACGGCCTGAATTATGAGTCATGCTCTATGAAACTATGTGCAGATCAGCCATGGCTGACGAGCATGTCATGTCTAACTACTTCCCAGTCGCTGTTGGCCATGTAGGTCACCAATGGCTAGTCAGCTTGCCGGCGAACTACTTTGATTCTTGGCAAGAGCTCAAGCAAGCGTTCATCGACAACTTCATTGCTACTTGCAAACAACCCGGCAACAAATATGATCTGCAACGGATTCGAGATCGAAAAGATGAGCCACTACGCGAGTACGTTCGGTGTTTCTTGGAGATGCGCATCAAGGTCCCATCAATCTTCGACAACGAGGCAATCAAGGCTTTCATCACTGGCCTCCACTTCCATGATGCCCTAAGGGACAAGTTCCTCCGCAAGAGACCTGAATCGGTCACAGCGCTCCTAGCCACCGCAAAGAAATATGCGGACGCCAACAACGCTAAAAAGATAATTATTGAAGAAGCAGCAAGGGTTCCATGCTCCGACCACCCCCACATCGCAACGACTACCGCGGCAACCATGGTCAGAATGACAATTTTGACCACCACAACCAGCGCAATGACTCCCACGACCACCGTGACCAACGTAATCAGCGGCGTAACCGCCATGACGATTACAGGGGCAAGCGTGCTCGGGAAGACGACGGTGAGGTCAACACCATTAAAAAAGGTGGTGGACGTCGTAACTATGAAGACGACTACGCCAAAGCATTGAAAGGGCCCTGCCAGCTCCATCCTAAGTCAAACCATACCATGGAGAATTGTCGCATTCTCAAGTCTATCTACACACATTAATAGGCTCCAGATACATCCAACAAGCCTAACGACGTAGGGGAACAGCGCAACGAGGATAACGACGATGAAGACACAGATCCTCGTCACAAGTATGTCAAGCCAACTGATCGCGTGCACACCATCATTGGAGGCAAAGTGTCCATCGAGACTAAATAAGAACGCAAGCTGCTCGCCCACGCTTGCTTGAACGTGGCCAACACCGACAACCTCCTCACTGATCCGCAGCTCCCTCCGTGGTCTTACCGTGAAATCTCCTTCAGCAGAAAGGACCAATGGGCCACAATACCTGAGCCAGGATGTTTTCTCCTGGTCCTTGATCCTTGTATCAACAAGGTCCAATTTGATAGAGTACTGATCGATGGTGGCAGCTCCATCGATATACTGTTCAAGAATAGTCTGCCTGCCTTGAATATGGCCCAGGCGGACCTCAAGCCGTACGAGGCACAGTTTTGGGGTGTTCTCCCCAGACAGAGCTCTACACCTCTCGGGCAGATCACGCTACCTGTGCAGTTTGGGACCTCGAACCACTTCCACACTGACTACATCAACTTCATGGTCACTGACTTCGACGGCACCTACCATGCTATTCTTGGTCGACCGTCACTCACCAAGTTCATGGCCATACCTCATTACAGGTATCTGGTGCTCAAGATGCCTACCAAGAAAGGAGTTCTAACCCTCCGAGGCAACGTGTATGTAGCTTATACCTGCGAGGATGATAGTTTCAAAATAGCAGAGGCTCACGACCTCTCTATTCGCATGTCCAAGACCATGCTCGATGCTAAGAAGACCTCGACCGACCACTTAGAGATCCTGGAGCTCAAGGCTCCACGCAAGAACATCAAGTCCAAGGAGCACAAGGTGATCTAGCTGGTCGACGGTGATCCTAGCAAAACGGCCCTTATCGGGGCCAACCTGGATCCCAAATAGGAAGATGCGCTCGTTAGGTTCTTGAGGAGCAACGTGGATGTGTTCGCATGGAAACCTACTAACATGCCCGGTGTACCTTGGAACTTGATCGAGCACTCCTTGAATGTCAACAGCAAGGCCAAACCTATCAAGCAGAAGCTATGATGGTTCGCTCGTGACAAAAAGGAGGCGATTAGGGTAGAAGTTACATGGCTTTTGGCAGCCAGATTTATCAAAGAAGTGTATCATCTGGAGTGGTTAGCCAACCCGGTTCTTGTATGCAAAAAGAATAATGAATGAAGAATGTGCGTTGATTACACTGATCTCAACAAACACTGCCCTAAGGACCCCTTTGGCTTACCTCGCATAGACAAGGTCATAGATTCAACCGCCAGTTGCGAGCTGCTTTTCTTTCTCGATTGCTACTCTGGTTATCATCGGATCACTCTAAAAAAGGACGACCAGATCAAGACATCTTTTATCATGCCTTTTGGCGCCTACTGCTACACGACCATGTCATTCGGGCTCAAGAACGCCGGGGCTACCTACCAACGCGCTATACAAGCCTGCCTCAAAGACAAGATAAAAGACGACCTCGTCGAGGCTTATGTTGATGATATAGTTGTCAAAACCAAGGAAGCACATACCCTTGTTGACAATCTAGAATGCACCTTTGCAGCCCTTAACACATTCTAGTGGAAATTAAACCCAAAAAGTACATCTTTGGTGTTCCTTCTGGCATACTACTTGGCAACGTCATCAGTCACGACGGCATACGCCCTAACCCGAAGAAAGTCAAAGCTGTCTTGGACATGAAGCCGCCCAAAAAAGTGAAGGATGTTCAGAAGCTTACCGGATGCATGGCCGCCCTCAGCCATTTCATATCAAGATTAGGCAAAAAAGGATTACCATTCTTTAAACTGCTCAAAGCATCCGAAAAGTTTGAGTGGTCGGAGGAAGCAGACGCTGCCTTCACACAGCTAAAACAATACCTTACATCACCTCCAGTCCTCACTGCTCCTAGAGAAGATGAAACACTCCTGCTTTACATTGCGGCTACTAATCGAGTGGTCTCCACGGCCATGGTGGTTGAGCGTGATGAGCCCGACCACATCTACAAGGTACAACGACTAATCTATTTCATCAGTGAGGTACTGAATGAGTCCAAGACCAGGTACCCACAGATTTAGAAGTTGATCTACACCATACTAATAACATCCCAAAAGTTGAAACACTACTTCGATGGATATCATGTGGTGGTCATGACTGAGTACCCTCTGCGAGACATCATTAGCAACAAGGATGCGAACAGGCGCATCATCAAATGGGCAATGGAGCTATGCCCCTTCTCCTTGGAATTTGCAAGCCATACTACAATCAAGTCTCAGGCACTCGTCGATTTCATCGTCGAGTGGACAGACTTAAGCACGCCTGCCTCTCCGGGATCTGACGAGTATTGGACGATGTACTTCGATGGCTCTCTCAACATTGACAGTGTGGGAGCAGGAGTCCTTTTCATGTCACCATCCAAGAAGTAGCTCCGGTACATCCTCAGGATTTATTTTCCAGCATCTAATAATGCCACCGAGTACGAAGCATGCCTACATGGTTTGCGCATTGCAGTTGAGCTTGGCGTTAAACGTCTCTATGTCTACGGAGACTCGGCTCTGGTCATCAACCAACTCAACAACGACTGGGACATGACCAGCGAAAACATGGATGCATACTACAAATCGATCAGAAAGCTGGAAGGTAGGTTCTATGGCATCGAGTACATACACGTGGTCTGGGACAAAAATCAAGCAGCGGATGCACTGTCAAAGTTAGGATCATCCCGAGCCAAAGTCCCACATGGCATATTCATCCAAGACCTACTCACGCCTTCCATTGAAGAGGAAGATTCCACAGTCGACAAGCCTCCAGACCAGCAATTGGTGGCTACGGTTCCGACGTCGAGCACCACCGAGCCGCCTTAGACCACTCATGAGCCCGACTAGAGAATACCCTTCATCAAGTACCTAACAGATGGTAGCGGTTATGCTAATCGGACAGAAAACGAGCGCCTGATGCATTGCAGTAAGCAGTACCTGCTCATCGATGGCAAGTTATGGCGCAAGAACACAAAGGAGGAAATCTTGATGAAGTGTATAACCTAGGAGGATGGTGAACATCTCCTAGACCAAATCCACTCTGGCTCTTGCGGCAACCACACGGCCTCAAGAACGCTGGTCGGTAAGGCTTTCTGAGCAGGGTTCTATTGGCCGTTAGCAGTAGCCAACGCAGAGAAGCTAGTCTGCCACTGTGAGGGTTGTCAGTTCTTCACCAAGAGAATCCACATACCAACACATGAGATCCAGACAATACCAGCCTCTTGGCCCTTCGCATGCTGGGAACTAGATATGATCGGGCCCTTCAAACCGGCTCCTAGGAAATTTACATGTGTCTTTGTGCTAATCGACAAATTTTCTAAATGGATAGAATACATGCCTCTGGTACAGGCATCCTCAGAAAAGGCTATCATGTTCCTCAACTAGGTCATCCATCATTTCGGCATACCCAACAGCATCATCACTGATCTGGGTACTTAGTTCACCGGGAACGTTTTTTGGGACTTCTGCGATGAAAGGAGCATAGTAGTAAAATATGTCTCGGTGGCGCACCCTAGAGCTAATGGACAAGTCGAGCGAGCAAATGGTATGATCTTGGATGCATTGAAAAAGAGGATGTACAGAGAAAATGACAAAGCTCCCAGAAGATGGCTCAAAGAGTTACCAGCCGTGGTCTGGGGCCTCAGAACTCAGCCTAGTCATAATACCGATGTCTCACCATACTTTATGGTTTATGACGCTGAGGCAGTCCTCCTAGCAGATATAGCTTTCAGATCAGCACAGGTAGAGAACTTCGACGAAGGCAAGGTCAATGAAGTACGGGAGCTAGAAGTGAATAGTGCAGAAGAGAAGCGGCTCAATTCTTGTGTACGTACAGCCAAATACCTTGCTGTTTTGCGCAGGTACTACAACAAGAACGTTAAAGAGTGTTTCTTCATGGTCGGGGACTTGGTCCTGAAGTGGAAGACGAATCAGGCTAGTGTCCATAAACTCGCAACCCCATGGGAGGGGCCCTTCATGATCAAGGAAGTCACATGACCAACGTCTTATAGGTTAGCTCACCTAGACGGTACGGATGTACCAAATTCATGGCATATCGACAAGCTTAGACGTTTCTATGCTTAGCTACTAAGATATGTACTCCTCTTGTACTTTCGATTTACTTCAATAAAGCTATTATGATTTCTCCGACCACTCTAATGTGTCACTTCAAATTTTATGGTTATTCTAACTTAGCTAGTAAAAGTCGACCACCATTCCTTCTACGGTTTTCGGAGCAGGTCCTATCTCCGGTTCCTCCCAATGCGTGCATGGGATCCGCTCTCTATGCTACGGGTGATCAGCAGGTCCCCCCTAGTTTGACTTGTCCATGTCTATGTGTGCACAGGTCACGCACCTCACACTATGACCAGATGGCAAACTAGGGCCGCACAAACTTTTTGGGATGACGTGTCGAGTAAAATGGTACAACTAAATAGAACGTTAACATGTTCTCACTTAGTTACACCAAAATGAGTTTCAAGCTTAAATATGTTTTATACAAGGCAAACAAGCTTATGATGATATACAGTTACGTTATTACAAGCTTGCCTAAAGAGGCCCAAGTTTATAATAACACAACTATGTCCTTCTTCTACAGCTCTAGCCTATTCTATTGGCTGGTCGGGACACGCGGCACCCGCTGCTCGCTGCTTCTGATATCCTACTCGAGTCTCGAGGACTCTTGTACTGGTCGAGCTGAAGGGGATGGCCCCACCGATGCCTAGCTAGTCGAGACCGTAGGTTTCATCGGTTGGCTCGGAACTGATGGCGCTTCCAGCTGACTTGTCGATGGCGTACCTTGTATAGGTGCTATCCCACCTCCACATAGATTAATGTTGCCAATTATCTTTGACGATAGGTCTAGCTGGGTCATCCAAAGCTCCTCAACCTTGTCTAGGTCTACCTCCTTTGGGTACCCAGCCTCTAGGCGCTTGAGATTGATCAGGGGGTAGTGGGCACGCACCATGCTTAGCACATGTGCACTTGTGTACTCACCTGCCTCCTTCACGAACTCTTGGAACCATCCCCATGCCTTTCGGCATCTCTCAACCAGTCCAAGCTACGGCGTCCTTGGCACTTCCTCTGTAAGCGCTGGGTCAATAAGGTCGAGGATGGGCAAAATGTCAGTTGCCACTTCCTGGCACCGATTCTTCCATGTGTCTCGATCCTCGGTGGTCTCTAGGCATCGCGCCTTCCAGCCGTCATGATCTTTCATCACGGCTTCTAGATGTTTCTTGGCATTGACTTTTAAAACTGCAAACCATACAAGACATCAAAATGTAACGGCACGACAAGATAAGGCGGACAACAGAATGAGTAAGGTGGTCTGGAATACTTACTTTTCAATTCCTCCTTCATCTTAGTTGTGCGGTCCCAGAGTTGAGACTGGTCGCACACTAGTTTCTCATTGTCCTCCTTCAGGCGACCACACTCTGTGGCCACACGGCTATTCTCCTCTTAGAGACGGACTACTTCAGCCTCTAAGCCTACACTACAGCTGTCGTTACCAACAATGCAACAACACGTGTCATGCACTTGCTATGATAAAATGACAACTTATGGGTTTTTTCCTGCTCTTTGTTACTGAGCTAGACGACTAGGTTCTAGTTTTGTGCCTCTTGCTCCGTCCTCTCCTGGTCGGTGGCTTCAAGTTGGCGGCGTAAGCGTTCCACCTCGGCCGCCAGTTCTCTATTGCTTGCTGTGATTCCCTCGATCTGGTCGAAGCACTTTTTTCGGTACCTTGCGGTCTTCATCAAGTCCTACATGCAAAAAAAGCTAAGTTAGACAATTCTTCTGAATAGCAGGATCAAGTGGTCAAGCCAAACATACCTGGACTTCTGTCACTAGATGTTTTGCCACTCGTTCAACTTTCATGGTCTCTTCGACCTTTGGGATTTCCTCATGCATAACCCACCGGTCGTTCTACCAGCGCGACACATATACATGTTATCGCTTGTCTTGGAGATGGCCTAGGACCTCTTCTACTTTGTCCTCTTCGGCCTCTTGTTTAGGTAGCGGTGCTTGTCTAGAGTTTGTAGTCTCTGCGACTACTATGTCTTTCCCACGAGCCATAGCATCGGCAAGCGTGCTCTGGGCCACCTCCGGCTGCTGCTCCTCAGCTTGGTCTGATCCCCTTGGCGCCGAAGTATCCCCCTCATTAGGGTTAGTGCTTGGAGCACTTGTACTTGGCTTGGCTCTCATCTCGACCAGCTGCTCGGGGACTATCGTCTGGCCGCTCATCTGCTGAGGCTCCGGTGGATTTTCTTCTACAGGTTCCTCCATAGCCAGCTGCTGGGCAGTTCTCTCTGCCATTGCTGGCGAAGCCATGCCGCACCCGACTAGCTGATCGGGATTTTTGGTGGATGCCGCCCTAATATATCAGAGATAAGTTCAAAAGACAACAGTATCCAATACAAATTGTAAGCTTACATCAAGGTTGCAAATACTTACAGCTTGGAAGCACAAAATGACTGCCACGTGCTCGGCGAGTGCCACCGGGTCTTTTTTCCACGACCAGTACTGGCGCCGGGGCTTGGTGCTCGACCCCTTTGCCGCTTGTCCTCTGTGTTGCAGTGGTCGGTGATGCGATCCCTGCTGGCATGGAGGAGCCACCCTGCTCTGTCGACTCTAGTTGTCTCCTCTTTCGAGGAACGAGTCGAAAGATGTCTGCATCCTCTGTTTCATCATCTGACAGTGGGAAGATGGCCTGATGATGTTTGCTGGCCGCCGGCCACTTGCCAGCAGCCCTGGCCGTTGCCTCCTCCCCAACCCCGAGTATGGCCCAGTCGATGTCTTCGGCCCTGGCACTGGTCTGGGCGGTTGGGCTGGCAACTTGCGGCCAATCCACACCAGGGGGTGGAGACACGAACACTGCTGCCCTGTCATGGCCATTACTCTCAGAAACATAAAGGTGACAACATAGTCAATTTTCGTTACAACATAACTCTACAGGTACAAGGCAGCATAATTTACCTTTGGGGGAGGTTGGGCCAACTTGAAGGCGTGCTCGATGTCGCTTAACCTGACATAATTCGGATTAGCTAAGTTGAATAGCTCTCCAATCCTGGCTTTGATTTCTATCTTGTCGAGCGCCTCTTTCCTGGTCCTCGTTGGATCTACGCTACCCTGGTATTCGTAGCCCGGATGTACCCTCCTCTGGCAGGGCTAGATCCTTCGGCTAATGAAGTTCCCAACCACGCTTGGACCATCCAGTTTCTCCCAAGAGATCATCCTGAGCAGTTCTACGATTTGTTCCAAGTGCTCGGGCTTCTCTGACCAGCTATTCTTCTTCTCTGGAATGAACCCCATGTTGCACAGGGTGATCATGTTTGGCTCTTCGCGGATGTGGAACCACTTCTTGTACCATTCGTCCAGTGATGTGTTCCTAGGGCAGTGCAAGTACTGGGCCTTCATCCCATCACGTAGATTGAGGTATACGCCTCCGGCTATCTTTGAGCCACCGCTCCCTTTCTTTCGTAGACAGAACAGTTGGCGAAAAAGGTTGAAATGGGGCTAGAAGCCACCATATGCTTCGCAAAGATGGATGAAGGTGGAGACAAGAAGAATCGAGTTGGGATGCAAATTGCAAATCCTAATCTCATAATATAAACAGAGCCCCTAGAGGAAAGGGTGCACTGGAACCCCAAAACCCCGCTTGAAGAAATCCTCAAAAACCACAATCTCACCTAGTTGTGGATTGGCGTAGCTTTCTCCTTTCGGCGCATGCCATCCCGCGAGTGCCTTGTTATGGAGCACTCCCATGGTGACGAGGTCTTCGATGGTCTGCTCATTGCTCCTTGACTTCCACCACTCCTTCACCATGACTCTGGCTTTCTTCTGGGCGTCTCTCTTCGCCATTAATCTGTCCTTGCTAAAGGGGTGGATACGGTGGAGGGGTGATGGGCGATGATTTTGGAGGAATAGGGTTTGGCAAGAGGAAGAAGAAGGCTGCAGCGGCAAATGATAATGGGAATTGGTAAAAAAATAACTTACCAGTTCTATATTATAAATAACAAAGAGTTCCATCGTTTGTCCACCCAAGATTCTTGGGAGACGTGCACACACGCCGCAGATGGTTGTTTTCACAACCTCGAGATTTACACCAATAAATGCGCCCCTTCGTTACCAGTGTACGTGCCTCTTCGTTGCTAGTGTGAGAGGGCCCACACTGACGCACCTCTTTATAGGTGCCAAGCGACTGTTTGCTAGAAAGGACAAGATGATAGTATGATGTGCTATACCTATCTGCTTTTTTGATCAGACGTGTACAATTGGACTTGACAGAATAAGAAGATAAATAAATACACCAAATAATAGTACAAGCAGCATTCATTTTTTCGCTGCATGTCTTATGCTCAAGGATGGTCTAGACCACTACCATGCTCGGGGACTGCCTAGACCACTACCGTGCTTGGGGACTGCCTAGACCACTGCCATGCTCAGGGACTGCCTAGACCACTACCGTGCTCGGGGACTGCCCATACCACTGCCGTGCTTGGGGACTGCCTAGACCACTACCGTGCTCGGGGACTGCCTAGACCACTGCCGTGCTTGGGGACTGCTCCAACCACTAATGTGCTTGGGAACTGTCCCGACCACTGCTCGGAGATCATTCTCCTTGGCTACATGTGATTTGTACTCATATATAGTTGAGAGACATTTATTTAGACCTTGCTACAAGGCTCATACTTCACCTTCCAGCAAGCCCGGGGACTACATCGGTACGATGCACCTATCGGTGCATCTCGTATCGCCTGTACGACGATTGGATTCTTAACTCTAGTGGAAATTCTTTTTAGACCTAGGCACCATGTGCCTATGTCACCTACTACCAGGCTCAGGGACTAAGTGGGCACACTTCACCTTGCGGTGAATGTGTTTATTTAATCGACCCTAATGCTTTGATTGATTAAACGGATTACTATTGTGCTTGGGAACTGTCTCGACCACTGCTTGGAGATCATTCTCCTTGGCTAATGTGATTTGTACTCACATATAGTTGAGAGACATTTATTTAGACCTTGCTACAAGGCTCATACTTCGCCTTCCAGCAAGCCCGAGGACTACATTGGTACGATGCACCTACCGGTGCATCTCGTATCGCCTGTACGATGATTGATTTCTCAACTTAACTGGGAATTCTTTTTAGACCCTAGCACCATGTGCCTACGTCACCTACTACCAGGCTCGGGGACTAAGTGGGCACACTTCACCTTGCGGTGAATGTGTTTGTTTTTTGACCCCTATGCCTCTGATGATCAAGGATGCTACGCTTCAAGATTCAGAAATACAAGTGGGCACACTTCACAGGATGGAAATCTTTTTCTTTTTTCTTAAGAGCACCATACATTCTTCGGACAACCTACTTCTCCGGTGATAACGGTGGTCATAAATGTCAAGGACTCAAGCTTTACTATTTGGAGAAGGTTAAAATGGCGTGTCGCAGCATAATACATGGTGCTCGGGGACTAGCTGTGGGGGTATTAACCCCTATACCCTTACGGCTAAGATTGGGCCGGCCTGGATTAGTAGGTCCGGTCCACCAAAAGACGATGCGTGGCCTGGCCAACCTGTTCGGAGTCACACGCAAGGAGTCAAGACAGATTTGGTGATCAAGCAAGATCTTGGTCGGTTAGAATAGGAATCCTTATCTGGACACCTATGGCAATTGTAACTGACTAGGATTAGTTTCCAGATCTGTAACCCTACCCCCTGGACTATATAAGGCGGGCAGGGGACCCCTCTAAAAAACATCTCTCATTGACATACAACAATACAATCAGACGCTGGACATAGGTATTATGACTTCTTGGTGGCCGAACCTAGATAAAACCTCGTGTCTGTCTTGCATCACTATCTTGTTTGTGGCTTGCGCATCTATCTACCGACAATCTACTACCTTGGGCATACCCCTAGGTAGACTGCCGACCATATTTCATCGACAGAGGGCATAGAGTAGTTTTTGCACATACGGGTACCAGATTTTTGATTCTGACAGTACTTCGCTGATGTAGTATACAGGGCGTTGTACTTTATATACGCGCCCTTCTTCTTCTCTTTCTACGACTATTGCTATGCTGATCACAGTAGAAGTTGCTGCAATGTACATCATCATGTCTTTGTTTTTCTTTGGAGGTGTGAGAACGGGCGAGGAGGTGAGGTATGCCTTAAGTCTTTTGAAAGCTTCGTTGGCTTCTTCTGTCCACTCGAACTTGTTTATCTTCTTTAGTAGTTTAAAGAAAGGTAACCCTTTTTCACCGAGTCTTGATATGAAATGATTGAGGGCCGCCATGCAGCCTGTTAGTTTCTGCACATCTTTGACACTTCGAGGAGGGCCCATTTCTGTTATGGCTCGAATTTGCTTGGTGCTGGCTTCGATTCCACGATGACTGACTAAGAATTTGAGTAGTTGTCCTAAAGGAACTCCAAATACACACTTGTTTGGGTTTAATTTCCACCTCCACCTTTTTAGGTTTTTGAAGGTTTGCTTTAAGTCTTCAATTAGTGTGTTCGGGTTCTTTGTTTTTACTACTACGTCATCCATGTAAGCCTCTATGTTTTCGCCGATCTGATCACCAAGGCATGTTTAGATAGCTCTTTGGTATGTGGCACCTGCGTTCTTGAGTCCAAAAGACATGGTCTTGTAGCAATAGGCACCAAACGGAGTGATGAAAGATGTCTTGCTCTGGTCTTGTTCCTTTAATGCGATCTGATGATATCCTGAATAACAATCAAGAAAGGATAATAGGGTAGATCCTGCTGTTGAATCAACTATTTGATTAATGCGTGGTAGCCTGAATGGATCTTTCGGGCAGTGTTTATTGAGATCTGTGTAGTCGACGCACATGCGCCACTCGTTCGTATTCTTTTTTTGTACTAGAACTGGATTTGCTAGCCAATCTAGATGAAGGATTTCTCTAATGAATCTAGCTGCCATTAACTTTGTGATTTCTTTTTTAATTGCTGCCTTCTTGTCGGGTGAGAATCGTTGTAGCCGTTGCTTCATAGGCTTAGAGCCTTCATTGATATCAATTCTATGCTCAGCCAACTCTCTTGGGACACCTAGCATGTCGATCAGCTTTCAAGCGAAGATATCTTTGTTGTCCCGAAGAAAGCTGGTGAGCACGAGTTCCTATTTTGCCGAGAGGTGGGCGCTAATGGTTGCTGTCTTGGAGGGATCCCCGGTGCCCAGGTCAATTTGCTTGACATCGACTTCTTTTGGTGGTGCGAGGATGCTAGGCTTTTTAGCCGATATCTCTAGTTCTTCTGGGCTCATTTTTGCGGCAATAGTAGCTATTTCTTTTCTACCATTGGTGGTTTGTGCTTTTACTGCAATCTGAATTGCCTGAACATCGCAGTCAAAAGTGCGCTTCAAATCACTTCGGAGGGAAAGGACTCCGTTAGGCCCTGGCATCTTAAGCAATAGGTATGGGTAATGTGGTATCGCCATGAATTTTGCTAGTGCTGGGTGCCCAAGGATTGCGTGATATGATGAATCGAAGTCTGCAACTTCAAACTTGATGAATTTTGTTCGGTAGTTTGAGGGAGTTCCAAAAGTAACCGGTAGAGTGATTTGTCCAAGTGGCATGGCTACCTTGCCGGGTACTATCCCATAAAAAGGGGTGCTCATTGGTGTAATCATCCTGGTGAGTTGTAGTCCCATCTTCCTTAGTGTTTCTGAAAAAATGATGTTGAGTCCGGCTCCCCCATCGATTAGTACTTTTGTGACAGTTATACCGGCGATAGTTGGATCTAGAACCAATGGGTAATGGCCTACGTTTCCTACGCTAGTCCATTGGTCTTCTCTTGAAAATTGGATTGGATACTGTGACCAATTGAGATATCTTGGAGTAGCTGGCTCTGCTGCCATGATAGTTCGTAGAGCTAGCTTTTCTTGATGTTTGCTTCTAGAATCTGAGGCCCCAGCGAAGATCATTGTTACTGTCCCCCTGGATTTTTGGAATCCCTTGTCTTCATGGTTGTCATCATCTTTTTTTCTGATTGTCTTCTTTAGTGTTTACCTTATTATCTTTTCTTGTGTATCGCTCGTTGAAGGTGTAGCAATTTCTAGTGGAGTGATTTCCTTTAGGATGCAAGATGTGACGCATGTTTTCAATATCGTCATACCCTCTGGGTTTGGAAAACTTTCTTGATTTATCAGCCACCGCTATGGTGTTGTCTGGTCCACGTTTTCTTTCCTGATGTCTGAAGTTTCGATGATTTCACTTGTCCGAGTTGTCTTGGTTGTTTCTATCCGGGAACCTTTCTCGTGTCTTCTCCTCTACAGTAATCATCATTTCTACTGTGCATCTAAATTCTTCATTGTTTCTCGGGTTTTCTTTATAGAAGTCCTGAAATTGCCACCTAGACATAATTCCGTGAGAGAAAGCTTCGATTACTTCTCGTTCGGTGATGTCATGTACTTGAGCACGTAGTTCACCAAATCGTCGATAGTAATTTCTGAGAGTTTCACCTCCTTTCTGCTTGAGTCCTTTTAATTCTGCGTGGGTGATGGGGTGCGTAATGATACCCACGAAATTTCCACAGAAAACTCTTTACAAGTCCTCCCAATTTCTAATTAGCCCTGGATTTAATTTGTCGAACCATTGGAGGGGCATGGTTTCCAGTGCCATGGGAAAAAATAAGGTCTTGATATCGTCGTCTCCTCCGGCTAGTTCAATCGACTATGAGTAAATCCTGAGCCACTACCTTGGCTTGGTCTTGCCATCATATTTAGAGTGGTTGGATGGCTTGAACTTGTGAGGTAGTCGTATTGAAGCAAGTCTGTTCGCAAAACAGGGGAATCTATCGTGCATTCCGGCTTCTGTGTATTCTGATTCGGCACCTCCTTCTAGCCAACTATTGTCTTGGTGAGAGTAGTTCTGAGGGGCTATCTGAATTGGAACTTTGCTTTTGGTCTTTCTTGGTTGTTTGACTCGGTAGTTTTGACTATGGTCCCTTCTACTTTCTCTGGTGTGACTTCCACTTGGTCCGAGTCTCTCGAAAGTAGACTTCCTTTGATTTTGATCTTCCTGACTGTGAGACATTGACCTAGCAGGTAGTCTTGAGTGGGTCTCTCCATCGTGTACCCTTAGAGCTATTGACCGGAGAAGGTCCCGGAGCTATTCCTGTTTTTCACCGAGAAGTGAGGTCGCTCCGAGTTCTTCTAGTGCTTCTCGAATCCTATTGTAGGGTGTATTCGTCGTGCGTCTTTCTTCAACTTCTTATTCTGATTTTCTTCTATTGTACTTGGCCAGATTTGACTCATATTTGATCCAAGCTTCCTTGCGCTGCCTAGAACGACATTGGCGTCCTTGTTTTAATTTGTTTCTTCTTTCTCTGGCTTGCTTCTGATTCTCAGTCTCACCATCGTGCCCCTGGATAAAGGGTGATATGTTGGACTCAGATTCATCTGATGACTTGATGCCGGGTTCTTCTAGGGGGACCAATGGTGATCGAGGACGGCGAACCATGAATACTTCTCATGCGTGAATTGTTCTATTATCGGCGTTGGTTTCCATACTATCGGAGTCGCTGATAACTTTAGTAGAGGCTTCAAGGTCGCAGATCAAGTCTCCTTGGTAGGGTAGAATCACTGTCGTCGTCGTGCCGACTAGTCGAGTTTCGCTATCCTTAGGAATAGAACCTGACCAGTGGACGATGCAATTTTGAGATGTTATAGTTAATACTAGGCCTTCCTGAGCTCCTTTTCAGTGGCATTCTAAGCACCAAATCGAGGGATCCTTCGGGCCATGCATAATAAGATTTTGCCATGTTGTGGAGTCCAAATGGAAAAGGTTCTGACTTCTTGAAAGAACTCTGAGTATACTCCGAGTTGTATTCTTGATAGGCCGAGGCCGCATTCTGGAGCCCCGCCGGAAAAGAACTTGGTTTCTCGAAAGAACTTGGGTAAGACTCCATCTCGAATGCGAAGCCTGAGTTTGAGTCGGATGCACAAAGCTATGAAATCTGAGTTGGATCAGACATCACGAGCTACGTGAATCTTCCAGTGAGTTGATCTATCGTAGTCACCAAAAAAGAAAGGTCTTCAAGGTGATCCGAATCTTTGAGGAGACGGCTTTGGAGCTTGCCATCATTGCCTGTCTCGCAATCCATGAACTGAAGATGAAGGTTGATCTCGTCGAGAAGATCATGTTGTCAAGGTCTATCGACCTCTTGGATGCAAATTCACCGAAAGTCCCTACCTGACGCGCCAGCTGTCGATGTTTCATCACCGATAGCCTGCCACGGGGGTACCCGGGGCAGTTTGTTCAGGCTTCAGCGTATGCAGAACTCAACAATAAACGTAAGAGACAATCGATTTATCCTAGTTTGGGCCCTTGACCATGATCAAGTAATAGCCCTACGTCCAGTCGGCGTTAGCCTTCATGTTGGATTGATTGTCAAGTGTTGTGTTTCTAGGAACTCCACCCTTCTTTATATAGTCAGGAGGCCAGAGTCCTAGTCGGTTTACAATGAGGTTCCTAGTAGGATTATAGAATAATACTACTACTAAGATTATAGGGAAAGAAGTCCTAGTTAGACTAGATCTTCTCCCTTCCTTGTGGGGTATCCCATGGGTCCCGTATCGACAATTGGCCTCCCAATCGATCTTGACTATAGAGCACCAAGGATCAGGCATACGATGAATAGGGAGCCAAGGCATCCCATGAGGATGCCATGGACCAACTGGATGAAGCACACGACATTGCCCTCCTCTGTTCAACTAAGTACCAACAAGCGTTGTGATGGTATCACAGCCGACTGGTGTGGGGCTGAGCCTTCAATGTTGGGGACCTAGTCCTCCACCTCGTGTAGAGCAACAAGGACTGCCATAAGCTCTTCCTGACATGGGAGGGACCATATGTCATCGTGGAGGTACTCTGGCTAGGCGCCTACAAGCTAAAAACCATCGATGGCGAGGTCTTCACCAATGCCTAGAACATCGAGTAGCTACGTCGCTTTTACCCCTAAATAAACGCATACTTTCTCTTATCTGTTTTGTTATCAAAATCCCCTATCCTTTGTGACATCTGACCCCTATAATAGTGAGGGGTTGGGTCTCACCCTGGGGTTGATATGAGTGTATATACCTTGCAAACATTCTCTGTGCCAGCCTCCCTTTCTCACGTTAATGCCTAGGAGCTAGGTTCTTGGGAACAAGCTCTAAGCATAACTGGTCAGACTGTGAGAAACCTACGCCCTAGCGGCTATGGCACCTTAGCTCACCAGCGTGATTAGAGCTGGCTCACCCACACTCTGAGCTTTTATAGCCTTAACAACGGAAAGGGTCAGAACATGCTAAACCCTTCTGTAGGAAAAAAGGGGGAGAAGAGCTAAAAAGTTGTTTGCTGTAACAAAATTTGAGAACTTGTCCATTTTTGCACAAATTCATCGCTTGGCTTATCTGCCCAGCTAAATTCTTGTGTGGGATACTCTTGTCCTCTACTTCCGTAGGAAAATCCTATCTCAATAGGAAACACAAGTCGACCGGAGGGCTTGGCTACTGTCAAAAAATAGGTCGATCGAACGGCTCGAAACCACCGCCGAGAGATAAATGCCGTTACTTATGTTACATATTAAATTTGCTACTGAGCCTCCGACCCTAGCAATGGTAGGGGGCTAGACATCACTCGGGGGCTAGCAAGAGGGTCTACCCACTAGACATTTCTCTTTGCCTGGCCCCTCCTTACGTTTAAATATTAGAGGCATGGTGTGCGGGCATAAACATTGAGTAAAACTGGTCGAATCGCTAGAACCCTACGTCCCAACGGCTACAACATTTTTGTTCACTAGCATGATTGAAGTCTTTGTCCCTACACTCCAAGCTTTTGCATCCACCTTCTCAAGATGGGTTTGGAGGGGCCTACTTGCAGAATTTCCATAAAAAAGAAGCTGTCAAAGTCGCCCAAGCCTATAGAATGGCTTGGTTCACTGCTGAGAGGCAGAAATGGAAAACTGGGATGCTCGTGCAGGTTACACCGGCCCCATCATGAATGTCGGACCCGAACCTCCGCATGGACATATCCAGTAAGAGCTCCCATACCCCGTCACTCATGCCACCAAGGTAATAGTATTACTGACCCCTGCCTCCTTTTTCATTATATTATCATTCATCCAAGCATTGCACATGTGATTACCGCATCACAATGCTTCGCGTCATGTCATGAAGCGGTAGTCATCTCATTCGATATGAACGGCGATAGACCGAGGTTCGAAGGCTAGCCCATGAAGGGCTCGAGGCCGCCTCGCGTCAAACAGAGCCAGGAGAGAAAACCCGAGATGAGCCCCAGCGGCCTTACCCGACCCCGCTCAAAAGCGGACAGGGCATCTCAACCTTTCTTGTTTGATTCTAACCTCAAGCCAAACCCATAGAATCTCCATCGAGGAGAGGCCAATGGGACACCCAAGCCTATCAAATGGCTCGAGCATCCACCGGGGGGTGGGTTAAGAAGTAGTGGAATGCCACATGAGGGCTCTACCGACCCCGTCAGTGGATGACAGACCTAGATTCCACTCAAACATGCCCATTAGTGAGCTCACCGAGCATGACACTCGTGCCATCGAGGCAAGTGTCGTTAGCTCAGCCCATTTGGTTGCAAAAACCATAGTAGCCCGAAGGCTAGAGGCTAAGAGCATCTCCGCCTGAGGATCCCCCATGACTCGGCAAGCTCCATGACAAGCCCAGCGGAGACGCTCTTAGCCTCTAGCCTTTGGGCTACCATAGTTCTAAGATCCACCTAGAGGGAACTGACCCCTTGCTACGCCTCATTGCGCTCTCGGCCAGCCTAGTCGTGCTCCTCATGGGCCACACCATGCTCCGAGCGGAGTCACTCTGTGGTGTGGCACAACTCATCGCGCTCCTTGCGTAGATGGGCTATCACCTCAGCGTCCAAGCTTGCCCTCTGGTACAGGGCCACGGACCTCTCCTCAGCTCTCAGCTTGAGCTCCTGCTCCCTTTCCACCTCGGCTAGGAGGTCGAGAACCCGCTGGTAGGCCTCAGCATCCCTCTAGAGCAGCTCATCCCATTCCTTCCAGACTCTGTCGGTCTCCTCCTCATCCTACTGCGCCCTCATTGATAGATCCTAGAATGCCTTCTTAGCATCCTCCATGTCCCGATGAGCCTTGGCCTCTCATTACCAGAGCCCGACCACCTCCTCGGCCAGGGGAGTCAGCTTGGCCACCTGTTGTTGGGCGATAGCAAGCTAGGCACTCACATCCCCACGTAGCCAGGCATCTTCAGCGAGGCGGTCCCATTCCACCTTCTACTCATGGAGGAACTGGGATTTCTCTCGGCTATGAGCAATAAGGGACTAAAAAGAAGATCAATGTCAAAACATAAAAATACATGAAGAAAGAAGAAAGCGAGAGGAGAAATTAAGTGGATACCTAGCTAGTAGGAATGATGACGTCACGTAGGACACCCCTAACCTAGTTTAGGACTTCCACCATGGCCAAGATCCCTTCATTGAGACTCTCTAGCTCTATGCTCTCGGTAGCATCATCGAGCAAGAAGAGTATCGATGTCGGGTCTTGAGGATCCATCCACTGGAGCAGTAACTCACCCCACGTGGGCGAGCACCTGCCCCCTAACCTCAGTGCCAAGGGTGACCCCCCGCTAGTCCTCTCCACCACTGCCATGATGCCTAGGGACCCTATGGCCATGTCTGCCTCCATCCAGCCCACGTCGAGCGCCATCACCTGGGCCACCGGAGGCACAGATCACGCTGCTTCCTCGGGCACTACCGCGACTATGTCTGGCTGTGCTTGGCTCGTCATAGTCACTACCGCCTCTATCTATGTTAGAGGGGCCTCAACTAGTGGCATCACACCCACAGTGGCCAGCGCCACGAGTGCGAGCGGTAGCTCCATCTGCCCCATCCGCTCTGATGTCGGTAGCGAAATTGCTTCTGTCGTCGTTTGCTCGGTGACCTCTAAGGGCATCCCCTTAGCCCTAGTGCTCGCTTGTCCCACTGAGGGCACGAGTGCCACCATGAGCAGTGCCTCACCGGCCAATGAGCCAGTGACCTTGGCTCTGCTCCTGCTCAAAACAAGAGCGATGTCGGGCGACGGCCGTCGCCTCACCTAAAGGGTGACACTCTTCTTGGGTGCCAGCGCTAAAGAGCCACCCCATCTCAGGACGCTGCAAGACACAAAAGGCATGTGTCACGCTGAAAATAAAGAAAAACAGAGAAAAATGGAGGAGTCAAGGACTTACATCGGCGCTATTAGGCAAAGGATGCGTTTGGGGGATGAACCCCCAGGCCCCTGCTCCACCTCATCGGGGTAGAGCCGTTTTGAGCCTGCCTCTACTCCTAGGCCAAGGGGCTCGCCTCCATTGCACTCGAGGGCATGGCAGTGAATCCATCTCTCTCCCTCGACACCTCGGGCGTAGTGGTAGATCTGCTCGCCCCTTCTAGCTCTTGGGGTGTGGCGGCGGATCCACTCGCCCCCACTGGTTCTTGAGGCATGGTGGTAGGGCCGCTCCCCTCTACTGGTACCTAGGGTGCGACGGTAGATCTGCCCGCCCCTACTTGTTCTGAGGATGGGCCGATGGTTCAACCCACCTCTGCCATCCTCATAGACTTACTTCCTCCCACATGAAATGGGAAGGGTCCCTGCATGGACGAGGGGATACCTGTTAGTGTGTCCTCACTCTCTAGGCCACCTCACTCAGGGTCGGCAACTACCTCTTCTTCTTCTTCTTCCTCATCATCATCTTCATCACTGTCGGTTTCCTCCCCATGCTCCCGCACGTAGCTTCTACGACTTCTTCCACCTTTTGTCCTTCTTCACCTTCCGCTACCGCTCGGCCACAGCGTGATTGGCCATAGTCATGGCCGAATCCTTCGGTAGCAGAGCCAGAAGATCCATAAGAACAAGCTTCTTCGACTGGTCCCGCTATCTCAATATCAGCATCAAGAGGTCGGGGGTTCGATTAAAAAAGAGGCACGAGGAAAGAAAAACTTATGAAAACAACGTATCTCAGTTCTGGCCGCATTGGGGGATGCCCTGGCATTGGATATACAAAATCAAGACTAGCACCGGCATCGTCCCATGGAGGCTCCATCGCCTCCTTGATACGCTGCACCACTTTGGGGGGGGGGGAGTGCTCCCTCGACGAGCGTCGTCCTGTCGAGTGACGCCCCGAGCGCCATCATGTGTAGGGGAAGCGCGCGCCTCATCAGCGGTGCCACCCTCCATGCGTGATAGGCGTTGATGATCTCTGACCTATTCACACCCCTCTCTGGTAGAGATGGGGATCCCGATCTTTCGTCAGGTGGTGATAACTATCGTTGTGGCGGAGAATGACACACCGATCTGGCTTTAGATCAAAAGATCGAACCCTGTAATCTTAGCACCATAGCTCCTTTGGTTATCAACTGAATCACAGACTAGGTTGACCTCACCAAGAAGGCTAATCCTTACCTACACAGCGAAGAACACAAGCAAGAATAAGAAAGAACGCAACCAAATTGTAGATGAATGATTAAACTCACGAAGTTGGGGTCTCACAAATCGATGAACGGTGAAACTGTTCTTGACAGATTAATCTAAGCAAAACCCAAACCCTAATGGAGGGGCAGCAGCTATTTATGAAGACTCTAGGGTCATGCAAGACCCCTGGATGCGCCCCTAATGGGCCCAAACTCGATACATGGTCCAACGGACCAAAAGACGGTGTCGCAGCACCCTGGTAGATTCTGGACACTGACTTGTTTCGATGATTCCCATTGATTCCAAATAGATTTTCATGTGAAACCACTTGTATTGGCTTCCTTATCAAATTAGCTTTCCATCCATATGTGGATCATTGAAAATGGAGTCCGGATGCATCCTGGGTGACCAGTTTAAAGCAAACTGGCCCTAGAGGCCGAGGCAGACTCAAATTCTTGTTGGACTGGGCCTCCGGCTTGTGTTGGACGTCCTTACTGGTCATCATCACCTCCACCACTCCCTCTAAGTCCTTCATGACCCTCTCCAATGTTCCTAAGCAAGATAACATCATTAGGTAGTAGTCTATTCTCAAAAGTATGAAAAGTATCGCTTAAGAACGAGCTCACCTCTAAATTGAGTTGTCGCTTTCAAGCCCGGGTCATTGGACCTTGCATAATGGTTGGAGGATCAGCGGGTACCTCTGAAGAAGTGATGTCCTCATCATCCTCCCCCTCTTGAGTTGGAGTCATCCTCGACTCAAGCTCATCTTCTTCTTCCAAATAAGGTTTTAAATCTGCAATGTTAAAGGTGGGACTAACCCCGAACTCGGGTGGCAATTCAAGTTTGTAGGCATTATTATTTATTTTCTCAATGATCTTATAAGGACTAGCTGCTCTTGGCATTAATTTAGACTTATGTAGCTCAGGAAATCTATCTTTTCTCAAATGTAACCAAACCAAATCACCCAGTTCAAGTTTAATCTCTTTTCTACCTTTACTACCAGCAATTCTATACTTTTCATTCATTCTTTCAATATTTGCTTTTGTTGTTTCGTGCAACTTACGAATAAAATCAGCACGCTCTCTAGCATCACTATGTATTCTCTTAGTGGTAGGTAAAGGCAAAAGATCAATAGGAGCACAGGGGTTAAAACCATACACTACCTGAAAAGGACTTACCTTGGTGGTGGAATGTTCCACCCTGTTATATGCAAACTCCACATGCGGCAAACACTCTTCCCACATCTTGAAATTGCGCTTCAAAATGGCTCTCAACATGGTGGACAATGTTCAATTCATAATCTCAGTTTGCCCATCAGTTTAGGGATGACATGTTGTAGAAAACAGCAGCTTGGTCCCCAATTTATTCCACAACATGCGCAAAAAATGACTCAAGAATTTTGCATCGCGATCTGAAACAATAGTAGAAGGCATACCATGCAAGCGAACGATTTCTTGAAAGAAAAGGTCACCAATATGAACAGCATCATCGCTCTTATGACAAGGAATAAAATGTGCCATCTTAGAAAAACGATCAACCACCACAAACATACTATCCCTCCCCCTCTTAGTCTTTGGCAATCCCAACACAAAATCCATAGATATATCTACCCAAGGAGTAAAAGGAATAGGAAGAGGCATATACAAACCATGTGGATTCAACCGCGACTTAGCTTTTTGACATGTGGCACACTGAGCCATGTACCGCTCTACATCTTGCCTCATCCTTGGCCAAAAGAAGTGTGTGGACAGCACCTCCTCCGTCTTGTTGGCACTAAAATGTCCCATCAATCCGCCTCCATGTGCCTCCTGCAACAACAAAAGATGAATGGAACCAACTAGAATGAATAGGTGGTTAGCTCTAAACAAAAACCCATCGCTGATCATAAACTTATTCCATGTGCGTCCCTCTCTACAATTAAGCAACACATCCTTAAAATCAGGATCAAGCGCATATTGTTCTTTAATGGATTGAAGACCAAAAATCCGGCAATCAAGTTGGGACAGCAATGTATATCTTCTAGACAAAGCATCAGCAATTATATTATCCTTCCCTTTCTTGTGTTTGATAATATAAGGAAAAGATTCAATAAATTCAACCCATTTAGCATGCCTACGATTCAGATTATTTTGAGAGCGAAGATACTTAAGCGATTCATGATCAGAATGAATAACAAATTCTTTAGGCCACACATAATGACGCCACGTCTCTAAAGAATGAACAAGTGCATATAATTCTTTATCATATGTGGAATAATTAAGAATAGGATCATATAATTTTTCACTAAAGTAAGCAACTGGTTTACCATCTTGCATCAAAACACCACCAATGCCAACTCCACTAGCATCACATTCTAGCTCAAAAGTCTTACCAAAATTTAGAAGTTGTAGCAATGGTGCGTGTGTAAGCTTGTCCTTCAAAGTGTCAAAGGACTCCTCTTGTGCCTCTCCCCAATGAAACACCACTCCTTTCTTTGCCAACTCATGCAATGGGGAAGCAATGGTGCTGAAATCTTTGACGAAGCGGCGGTAGAATCCTACAAGACCAAGAAAACTCCTCACCTGGGTAACGGTTTAGGGAACCGGCCAGCTCTTTATGGCTTCAATTTTCATCTCGTCCACCTCAATTCCCTATGAAGTTACAACATAGCTAAGAAAAGAAACTCAATCCGTACAAAAGATGCACTTCTCAAGGTTACCAAATAGACGTGCATCACGTAAAGCATTAAAAACAGCACGTAAGTGATTCATATGTTCATCAAAAGACTTGCTATAAATCAATATATCATCAAAGTAAACTACCACAAAATGTCCAATAAAAGCTCTTAAAACCTCATTCATTAAGCGCATGAAAGTGTTAGGTGCATTTGTCAAACCAAAAGGCATAACTAACCACTCATACAACCCGAATTTGGTTTTAAACCAGTTTTCCATTTATCTCCAAGTTTCATTCTAATCTGGTGGTAGCCACTTCGCAAGTCAATCTTAGTGAAAATTATAGAACCACACAACTCATCAAGCATGTCGTCTAGCCTAGGAATAGAATGACGATACCGAATAGTAATATTATTGATGGCTCTACAATCAACACACATACGCCAAGTTCCATCTTTCTTAGGAACCAAAAGTATAGGAACGGCACAAGGACTAAGACTTTCACATACATACCCACGGTCCAAAAGGTCTTAGACTTACCGCTGAATTTCCTTAGTCTCCTCAGGATTGGTTCAATAGATAGCTCGGTTGGGCAAGGTCGCTCCCGGAATCAAATCAATTTAATGCTCTATCCCTCTCATAGGTGGCAGCCCCGGGGGTATCTCAGCTAGAAAAATGTCCTCATACTCCTGCAAAAGGTAAGTGACAGCAGGAGGTACCAAACTAACAATATCATCAAGTGAAAACATAGCTCATTTGCATACCAAAGCATAGCAAATATCATCAACAGAAATTTCAGCAAAGTCGCATTTTGTTGCAAGCATAACACCACCCTTCAATTTAATCCCCTCAGCCTTAGAATGGATGTAGACTTATCCTTTTTAGGTGGGAAAATAGAATTAGCAACTTACTGATTTTTAGATTGAACATCATTGAAACTAGCAGCGCGTTCTCTATCAGCTTGTACAATTTGAGCAGGGGTCAAAGGTACCAAAGTAATTTTCTTTCCTTTATGCACAAAAGTATATTTATTAATTCTACCATGGTGTGTAGCATCATTATCATATTCCCAAGGATGACCCAATAAAAGTGAACAAGCTTGTATAGGTACCACATCACAATCAACAGAATCAACATAAGAATCAATGGAAAAAAGAAACTCTGCAAGTTTGTGTTACCTTTGCTTTACCAGAATCATTTAGCCACTGAATATGGTATGGACGTGGGTGTGGACGTGTGGTCAAGCCAAGCTTCTTGACCAAATTAGAACTCACCAAATTGTTGCAGCTACCTCCATCAATAATGACACGTGCTCGACGGTCGCTGATGACGAAGAAAATCTAGAACAAGTTATGGCATTGTAGCTTCTCAGGTTGCTGGACTTGTGAGCTGAGCACCCGCTGTACAACGATGCTCCTATAGGACGTCGTGGCCTCGTCACCAAGGACTTTGCCATCCTCCTCATCTGCATCTTGGTCTTCTTCATCCTCAATGTCAGAGGTGCTGATGTAACCATCTTCTATAGCAATATATGCCCGCTAACTTGGGTAGTCCTTCTACACATGGCCAATGCCATGGCAGTGGTGGCACTGAATACCAGAAGTGTGTCCCGTCGATGCAACGGATGAGAAACTCTTGGTAGGCACCTGCAAAGAATTTTTACCTAAATCTAAAGGTCTTGCGGGAGGTGCCTTCGGTGTAGCGGAAACTCCAGAGGTTGCTGGTCGCTTGCTCGCTGGTGGAGGCACCCGAAAAGTGGTTGGCTTGGTTAGCCCCAAAGATGGTGCTAAGCGTGGCGTGTATGTGCTGGTGCTGACCTTGCTCTTGCCCTGCTGTTCACACCCCTGTAATTCTTTTTCTACAAGCATAGCAAACTAAAACAACTGGTTGACAGTGTTAAATTCTTTATAATCAACAATGTCCAAAATCTCACGCCTTAAACCCGAATAAAAACGATAAATGGCATCTTTGTTTCCCTCCACAACACTACAGCGCATCAATCCCTTTTGGAGCTCACCATAGTAATCCTGTACATATTTATCTCCTTGTTCTAAACGCATCAATTTCTTACGCAAGTCTCTATGATAAGAAGGAGGAACAAAACGATCATGCATTGCTACCTTACGTTCTTTCCACGTACCAGGTAAAGCATTCTATGCAGCTAGCCCATTTCACCAAATAATAGCAAAATCCTTAAACTCACTAGTAGCTTGTCTAACTCTATGCTGCTCAGGTACAAGGTGGGCACTAAACTTTTGTTCTATCATCATCTCCCAATCAAGATATCCCTCAGCATCATAATAACCCAAAAAAGATGGTATTGTGAACTTAATTTTAGCATAAGGATCATCGGGCACACGGTGATTATTACCTTGACGGTGGTGGTGGTGGACACCACCCATACCTATCGTGTTGCGGCAAAGACGTTGTCGTAATCTCTTGTCGAACAGCTGCTCGACCTATGTTCCCGTTGGCATCATAAACCGTGTCTTGACCATTGGTGTTGCTGCCGAAGATGTCGTTGTTGCCCACCACAAAGGTTTCCAACTCAGTAACCTTGTTGGTTAGCGTGGAAATTCGCTTGTCCAATCTCTTCATGCTATTGCCAATGTTGAGTTCAATGAGTGCGTCAGTGATGGCCTTTCTGACGGCCTCATTCATCCTTTTTTGGGCATCCTCTATAACAGCTCGTAGTTGCTCTTGACTGACACACTCATTGAAACTCTTAGGATTATTATCTCCAGTCTGTTCATCTCCTGCCATTAAAAACACAAAAACAGGAACAAACGGTGAAAGTTATCCCTATCAAATGACTACGTGGTTGCAATGGTGTCACTTTTCACAGCAAGTGGAAGCGTCTTACTAAGCTCTTACAAAGTTCTTACCAACACAAGTAGTGGGCGGTACAACCGGCGGCTGGTTCGTGATACCTGTGAGGCAGTGGTACCGAGATTGCAAGGCCCTTTGTCTATACTGATCTAAAGAGTTTGTGGAGCTTGGAAGGCACACAAAGAGTAATATGTATATCTGGCACACAAGTCAGCAATAGAAAGTAATGCTGAATTATAGTCTAAAGTACTTGTTCTTGTTGCTGGTCTAAAATGTTCCAAGTACCAGGCGTGTGACAAAAGTATGGTGGATAGCAAGGTGACAGGTGTATGAAAAATAAGTATGATGGATGGAAATAGCAACACAAACAAGGAACTAGACAGCATACGCTAACACAGCTCACTTTGGTCTTCTCTATGTGCTCCTCTAAATATTGTTCTTCTTTTGTCCCTCTCTTTTTTCTATTTTTTGGGCTGTCGTTGTTTTTTGGGAAATTTCTACTTTTTTATTTTATTTATTTTTGATATTTTTCCTTTACTTAGGAGCACAAAAGAAGTAACCACAGAAAATATGAGCTGAAACAAGTGAAAGACGTGGCCTGTGGAATTTTTAGAAAACTTGCTCAAAATCGACAAAAGCCTTGTGACCACGAAAAAAGGATCTTGTGACCACTTTTTGACCAATCTAAAATTTTTAAACCCTAATAAAGCTGGGGATGGACGGATCCGAAATTTGTTTCTGATCGATTTTGATATATGGAATGTCGAAATCGGAGTCTGTATGCGAAAACTAGACCAATTTTAAGAATTGGCTCCGAATTAGAGGACAAAACGGGAACAATGTGCGTAAAATTGGTCACGGAAGCAAAGATTTGATGGAAACGATGGGGAAAATCACACAAACTAGACTCTAACATGACCTAACCAGCAACAAGACCTCGACCAGGACACAAACTCAACACAACGGACTCTGAAACTGAAATATGCAAAGGCTATGGCGCGAAAGGTTCTAGGACAGGAAAAACGAGTATGGCACTGGACTATGGGATGAATGCAAAACACTCAAAACTAGAGAATAAAAGTGAACCTAATGGTATACCTTAGTTCTGATTACCACTTGGTGGAGATAGGGATCCTGATCTTCCGTCAGGTGGTGATAACTATCATTGTGGCGGAGAATGACACACCGATCCGGCTTCAAATCAAAAGATCGAACCCTACAATCTTAGCACCATAGCTCCTCTGGTTATCAACCGAGTCACGGACCAAGTTGACCTCATCAAGAAGGCTAATTCTTGCCTGCGCAACAAAGAACACAAGCAAAAACAACAAAGAACGCAACCAAATTGCAGATGAATGATTAAACTCACGAAGTTGGGGTCTCACAAACCGATGAACGGTGAAACTATTCTTGATAGATTAATCTAAGCAAAACCCAAACCCTAATGGAGGGGGCAGCAGCTGTTTATGAAGACTCTAGGGTCATGCAAGACCCCTGCATGCGCCCCTAATGGGCCCAAACTCGATACATGGTCCAACAGACCAAAAGACGGTATCACAGCACCCTAGCAGATTTTGGATGCTGACTTGTTTTGATGATTCCTGTTGATTCCAAATAGCTTTTGATGTTGGATTGGCTTTCTTATCAAATGAGCTTTCCATCCATATGTGGATCATCGAAAACGGAGTCCGGATGCATCCTGGGTGACTAGTTTAAGGCAGACTGGTCCTAGAGGCCGAGGCAGACTCGAATTCTTGTTGGACTAGGCTTCTGGCTCGTGTTGGACATCCTTGCTGGTCATCATCACCTCCACCACTCCCTCTAAGTCCTTCATGACCCTCTCCAATGTTCCCCAGCAAGATAACATCATTAGGTAGTAGTCTATTCTCAAAAGTATGAAAAGTATCGCTTAAGAATGAGCTCACCTCTAAATTGAGTTGTCGCTTTCGAGCCCAGATCATTGGACCTTGCATGACGGTTGGAGGATCAGTGGGTACCTCTGAAGAAGTGATGTCCTCATCACTCTCCTTTAGAATTCTAACGGCGACGAGATAGTCTTGGATTTTCTTCTTATCTTTCTCCTGGACTCCCCACCTCCTCCAAGATTCCAGGACCTCTTCGATGAGGTGTCTGGTGAACTCTAGCAAGGGGGCGACTGCGTCGTTGTTGATGTAGAACTAGTGCGAATGCCACCTCTTGTCGGAGGTCAACAGATACATCAGCGGATACTCGTTGACGCGGTTGTTGCGAAGCTGGATGTCGGCACATCCTATCGGCACATTTAGCTCCTACCTCTTCTCCTGTTTCTTCAGGAAGGTGACGGCAAAGAAGTACCGCCATAGGTCAAAGAGGGGACTAATCCCCAGGAACCCCTCACAAAGGGTGATGAATGCCGCAATGTGCCGGATTCCATTTAGGATTAAGGTGCTGTAGCTCCACCTTGTAGTAATGTTGCAACTCTCGAAGGAACTTGTGGGTAGGGGTGGTGAATCCTCACTCATGGAAGTGAGCGAAGGACACAACGTAGCCTTCGGGCGACGACGACGCGTCCTTCTCGCTGGGCAGCCACCACTCCTCGGCGGCAGTCCTCGAAGGCCCTCTAGGTGCTGGAGGGTGATATCAGATCTGCACCACGGCTCCATTAAATGTTTGGGTTGGGTGGATGCGAACTTGATGGTGGCTGAGATATGGATGCAGGGAGATTGGGCGATTGGCAGCGAAGGGTGCAGATGCGAAGGCAAGGAGGCAAAGTACGGAACCCTAGGGGCAAATCCCTTGGTTTTATAGGGGCAATGGATGCGAGGAAGGCAACCATCTGCCTAGATCTCTATGCCTACCTTGATCCATCACCACATCATGATCGCGGGATATACGCCCGCAATCCCTATCTTTTCCCTCCGAAGACGCACCAGATGTTTTGCCTCCTCGAGCAGAATAGGACTCTTTACCAGCAAAGAGGTATTGGTCAAAAGGCATTCCTCCAGCCTAGTTGGGCCCAGTAGTTCAAGGGCTGACCCATCAATGATTTTGATGACCGTCACAATGCATCCTTACGACAAAAGATGAGTCTGTGATCGGCCAAAACTCAGGCACACAGACTTCATGGGAGTTTCGGCCCATGATCGAGTCTCAGCCAGGCTAACCCTGGATGGGTCTCGACAAATGGGATACCAGGGTCCCATTTAAGCTATCTGGTCAACAAACCATCAAACCTCATGGCCATACCCGCGAAGGGTATGAATCACCCCCTAGGCAATTCTATTCGAATCATCTGGGGGCTCGAGGGCTACACCCGATGAGTGCGCTCATGCGCACCCTCTGGCAAGATGAATCACCCCTCGGGTGATTCTGTCTGAATCACCTAGGGGCTCGAGGGCTACACCCGTTGGGTGCGCTCGTGCGCACCCTCTGGCAAGACTAAACACCCCCCGGGCGATTCTGTCTGAATCACTCGGGGGCTACACCTGTCGGGTGCGCTTCTGCGCACCCTCTAACAAGACGAATCACCCCCTAGACGATTATGTCTAAATCACCGGGGGCTACACCCGTCGGGTGCGCTCACGCGCACCCTCTAGCAAGTCAAATCACCCTCGGGTGACTCTATCTGAATCACCCAAGGGCTCGGGGGCTACTATTGGGGACCGAATACTGGGGTACCCAAAGAGGAGGTGCTAATAACCATCAAATGTTGATGCTTCCAAACAGGCAAAAATGCGACTACACCTCTTGTCCAACGACCAAGGGTTAACTCCGTCTCGTCCGATCCCCAAAGGTTGGCTCCACCTCGCCCGACGTCCGGATGCTGGCTCCGCCTCACCCGACATCCGAGGGCTGGCTCCACCTCGCTCGATGTCCAGGGGCTGGCTCCACCTCGCTCGACCCCAAAGGGTTGGCTCTGCCTCGCTCGACGTCTGGGGGCAGACTCCGCCTCGCCCGATGTTTGGGGGCTGGCTCCACCTCGCCCGACCCCTAAGGGCTGGCTCCACCTCGCCCGATGTCTGGGGGTAGACCCCGCTTTACCCGACGTCTGAGGGTAGACTCCGCTTCACCCAACGTCCGAGGGCTGGCTACGCCTCGCCCGATGTCCGGGGGCAGACTTCGCCTCGCCCGACATCCGAGGGCTAGCTTCGCCTCGCTCAATGTCCGGGGGCTGGCTCTGCCTCGCCCCCAAGGGCTGGCTCTGCCTCGCCCGACGTATGGGGGTAGACTCCACCTCGCCCGATGTCCGGGGGCTGGCTCCACCTCGCTCGATGTTTGGGGGCTGGCTCCACCTCGCCCGACCCCCAAGGGCTGGCTTCGCCTCGTCTGATGTCTAGGGGCAGACCCCGCTTCGCCCGATGTCTGGGGGGTAGACTCCGTTTCACCCAACGTTCGGGGGCTGGCTATGTTTTGCCCGATGTCCAGAGGCAGACTCTGCCTTGCCTGACATTCGAGGGCTAGCTTTACCTCACCTGACATCCGGGGGCTGGCTCTGCCTCGCCCGATGTCTGGGGGCTGGCTCTGCCTCGCCCAACATCTAGGGGCTGGCTCCGCCTCGCCCGACGTTCGAGGGCAGGCTCCGCCTCGCTCGACGACTGCACACTGCCCCTTCATAACTACACATGCGGATAAGATGGGGCACTCAAGTCAACCACAATACCGAGGACCATACCCTGCACGCCTATAGAAAAGTACCGTCAGGATATGATAGGACAGACGCTTTAAGCCCTTCCGGGCATGTCAGGAGCCCAAACAGTGTTGTGGGCGCCGACATTTGTCTTACAGTGTTATGTGCGCTGGCCTTTGCCCTTGGCCACAGATCCTGACGGAAGCATGCGACAACCACTACGGTCCAGGAGAAAACTCACATCATCTACAATACGGACGTCTGCTCCCTGTAGGGTCGCGGTTCCGTGCCCTGGTCCACCACGCCGCCCGCTGGGGAGGGATGTGACGTGACCACTTTCTAACAAAGCCAAAGCATGGCCCTATCAGGATCAGCGAACATGCACCCAGCATGGAGCTATCCCTAGCACCGTCTACCATGTCAGGAGGGCTCACTCAGAGGAAAAAGAAGACCCGACACCTTCGAAGAACCTTCGCCTCTGGTTTTTCTTCTTTCTTCCATCTGTAATCCCTACTTCCCCTTGGTCTATAAAAGGAAAGGTAGGGCACCCCTCTAAAGGAATTGATTCAACACACCACATATCTGATCACACATAGCTGAGTAGCAACCAAGCTCTCAGCGCCCTTTCAACCTTTCCATTAGAGACTTGGGACATGTCCCTCTCTCGTCCGTTTGTACCCCCTACTACGAACTTTTCAGTGCAAATAACACGAGCAGCAGCCACGAACCGAACGTAGGGACATTCCGCCCGAACCAATATAAACCTTATATCTTTTTAGCACACCATCCGGACCAGACGCGCAATAATACAAATTTACTCGTTGGTGTTTACTCGAAACACCAACAGGTAGATTTTTTCGTTTTATTTTTTATTTTATGTTATTATTTAATATTTTTCTAAATATACCAAGTGGACCTTGTTTTAAAGGATTTATCATAAGAAACATAATTGTGCAATCAGAATTTAATTTTAAAATTCAATTTACTTTTTAAACTCTAAAACGCTTTTTGTATGTGATGATGTCATCAAAAGTATTTTAATATTTCTACCACCTCACTGTTATAGCAGTCGTGCTCTAGGCTGACCGTTGATGCGCACTCGATGTTAAGCGGGTTGGCGCCACCTGGCCCATGTGGAGCCCAGCGAGAGGAAAAAATTATTTTTCTAGGAGGTGAGGGGGTCGGTGGGATTGAAAGGTACTAATATAGTTAGAGGAGGGTGAATAACTATTTAAAAATCTACAAGATTACTAGAGCAATTGATTAGTATAACAAATGACGTAATGTAATTTTGCTCTAGCTTTATAAGGGTTGCAAGCCACCTATCCCAATAATTCTAGTTACTATGATTACTAGATACACACAGTGTTCGCCTACACGGCTATGGAGATGGGCAATCCATCCTTGTAATAAATAACTTTGTTTTCTGATGCCAGTAAATTATTAATTTTTGGCACAGTTGCTAACTCCATTGCTAGTTCGTTTTGCAGCTGTATGGTATTGGTAACATAGTACTAACATAGAGAGCAATAGCAGCAAAGATAAATATCAACCGCGCGGATTACGGATTAACAAGAGGAGAGTTGGAACTGAACCAGAAACATAATTCGCGAGAAGGCCGTGTCTGAAGGCTGAAGCAAATAAACATGCGCAGAGCCTGAACAAGACAATTCACATGCGCGGAGAACCAGAGACCGCTACAAGACTTGCTCAGCATCCAAGGTCACGGGTACGTACACATTTGTGTGACAAAACACGCTGTGATCTTGACGCACGCATCCTCTCCAACCCGGCAAAAAGAAAAGCCCCACGACGACGACCGACCGATCGAGCTAGCTAGCTGGTACCGGTATACAGCAGGGACGCCTTGCACCTGAGCACGAAGCCGAGGAGGAGCAGCATGGCCAGGAGGCCGCCGGAGGACCCCCACACGCGGTGGATCCAGTAGGGGTCGAACCTGACGACGCGCCGGTCCATGAAGCACGTCACGTTGATGGCCACGATGAGCGCGACGAGCACCGCCGGCAGCCACAGCGCCGACGGGCCGCCTTCGTCGTCCTCCTCCTCCTCGCACTCCGACGCGGGCCGCCGGTCGATGTACAGCGGGGACAGCACGGCCAGGACCGCCAGCACGAAGCACACCAGCTTCTCCGTGGAAGAGGACCTCCCCATGGCGACGAGAACGAGGTGCGCCGTGCACGGCCTCTCTCTCGCTCTGCTCTCTCAGAGAGAGTCTGGTGCCTATGTAGCGCGCGTGTAGCTGTGCTTGTGCTTCTTGAGAATGAGAATAATGTTTCTTTATGCTAGCTAAGCTAGGAGTAGGAGTCGATGCTTGGCGGCTGGCTGATGAAGATGAACCAACCAATCTTCAGACGCAACTACGCAAGGAGAGAACCTTTCGTTATATCTATCTTTCACCAATCCGGCCGCATGGCTTTTGACTACTAGCTAATTGATTCCTACTGTATATATCATGCATGCAATGCAAAGGAACATATTCAGATTGTCTTGCATGATCTATGTATGTATCCACGGACTATTGGTGGTGGGCATTGGACTGTGACGTAAAGGAGATTCTTCAGAGCTAGTGAGCCTGGAATCAGATGCCCAGAGGCAAGTAGTGGTTCAAGTGCTCGACAGCCCCGGGCCTAGGAAGGTCGAATCAGACGGTTCTCTGATCATCTATCTTGCTCGAAATAAAGGATCGGCAAAGTAAAGCTAGCTATAGCTCTATGATTGTGTGATCATATTCAGATTTATATATTGTTCTGGAAGATGCAAAGCAGTAGCAATTCGACGTCATAGGTTCGATCTGCAAGATTATATTAGTACAGCGGATTTGGGGTATATAATCCGTACGGGGTACGGCCCCGTCTCGTTGAGACTGCTTACGCGTACGTGTTAGCATTAGGGGCAAGCAGTGGAAAGGGAACAAAGGACTGTCCGCGTGTTAACGCAGTGGCAGAGACAGAGACAGAGACAGGAGCATCACTTTTATCTGCTCATCTTGCTGCCGTTTATTTGGGGAGTAAACAAAAAACAAGCGTGAGCCCTAAGTTTGGTATCCAGTGCGATTGATGAGTTGGTTTATTGCATCTGAAATCATGAAATGGGAAGCCAAGCAGGTCAGCAAAGTAAGTCTGGGATGAGTAGTTCCTCAAAAAGAAGCGGAATAAGGTGTATCAAAAGGTCCTACTACACACTAGCTTAGCCGTTGGCATGCATGTCACAGGAGGTACTTAACTGAAAGCACAAGGTAGGCGCAAGTTGACAAGCGTGATTATGTGATCAAAGTCCAGAAGTATGTACGCGGTCACCCTGCAACTGCTGTAAGTGAGCTGATTCCCAACGCCACGCAGGCTGCTAACGTGGCAACAAAGGAAGGCCACCTTTATTCTTGTTTGATTGAATACAAGCTCTTTGTATTATTTTCTTTACCAACATCTGGCGTTGTTTAGTTTCTCTAGCTTATATAGGAAATCGGATTTGTCCGCAAACCCATAATTAGGCTTATTTTTTTGTGGGTTCACAGACAAACCTGTTTGTATTCCTCTTGCCAATTTTTTTTTATAAACTTTCTTGCCAAAATTTTGATAAGGCAAAAGCATTTAGTTTGCTAACCAATACATCTGCGATATTCACTCCTTGATACTTACATGTTATAACTTTGTATTAATTTGGTCTTTTACTTCGTTGCCATAAAATTGATTCTAGAAGATAGCCTCACTAATTAACAGAGGTGAACACATCTAAAGACCGTCTTTGAAAAAGGTCAGACTGCCTCTAGGCAAATGCCCGCCTCTAAAAATCATTTACAGAGGTAAACATCGATTTACAGAGACAGACGCCTTAGGATGCCAATCTTTATAAATCGATTTTCAGAGGCGGACATCTTTGACCATCTCTGAAAATTGCTATTAACAGAGACGGTCATCCTAAGCATCCGTATCTAAAAGTCAATTAACAAAGATAGGCATCTTGACACGATCTAAAACTTTGTAGTTGAGAAGTTTTTGATTAAAACTGTTTAGAGTCCAAAAATATTATTATTTTAACTTCTCAGATTTTAAAATGTGAAATCTAAAATTTTCACATGTTGTCATGGTATATACCAAAGTTATAGATATCAATACAATCTTCAACTTTGTAGTTGAAACATTTTTTAATTTGAGGTTGTTTAGAGTCCAAATATGTGTTTTAAGTTCTTAGATTTTGAAATTCAAAATTTAGAATTTTCAAACCACCTTGAATGTTTACATGATTAATACCAAAGTTGTAGTGGCTGACCCAATCTACAAGTTTATTGTTGACAAGTTTTTTATTTGAATTTGTTTAGAGTCTTAAACATTTGTTTTAAGTTCATATATTTTGATATTCAAAATTTTCAAACAATCTCGAATAGAGATACATCCTATATCAAAGTTGTAGCCTTGACAAGATGTAAAACCTTATAATTGAAACTTTTTTATTTGAAATCATTTAAGGGTTGAAATAAAAAATGCAAAATTACAAAATGCTGATATTATAAAATGATAGCTGTCTATACGATCACAAATGAGTGTATAGTCTAGTGATAGATTAACGCTGATGTGCTGAAGGTCGTGAGTTTGAATCCCCAAAGATACTTTTTTTTTGTTTTTGTGTTTTCTAAAAACCGGTAATAGAGGTGGACATCTTAAAATTGTTTGCCTATGTTAACTGATTCACAGAGGTGGCCACATGCCCACCACTGAAAATAACCATTTAATAGTGGCCATTTGCCAGAAATGGATGCGCTGCCCATCTCTGCTTAGTATAATGTGTGATGATTTTTGACCAAACCATTGTAATGATTGCTAATGTGTATCTCCAAGAGAGTGAAAAAAAGCCTAAAATTTGTTTGGCCTTGATCCAAAAAAATAGATGTAAATTTATGATAGCAGAAAAGATGTCACGAATTTCCTCATTTTCAGCTCCCTCAACAGCCGTTCTATTTTAAATTAGTAGCAAAAATCATGTGCATGTGGTCTCTCCTCTTGCTTAGGTCAGTCAAAGTGAGATATAATGAGAGTTTTATAAATAATAAATAAACTATCAACTTAGAAAATATGCTAACATGATACAATATCGGTGAAGAAAAAGAGGATCCAAGTTTTATGAGAATAAAATCAGTTTCATTAGGATAAAATAGTTTTTCGAGAGAGCCCTAAAAAAATTAAACACCTCCCATTTTTTGACAACATACATAAACGGATAAACTCAACCCCCCTTCCCCCGCGCGCGTTGGAGGCCCACCCTAGCCAGCCGCTAGATTGCCCATTTGCCCCTGGCGACTGTTGGCCGGCTAGAGGTAACCGGAGATCGGCCAAAAAGGTCATATTGGATCACGTAGTAGGTTTTTAAAGGTTTTTGGCGCACAAAAAATAGCGTGATATTGGAGGAAAACTTTTTGGCACCGAAAAACATATGAACTTCGGTGAGTGTTTGGGGCAACCCCAGTGAGAGTGTGAACATGGATACTCAATTTTAGAGTGTTTTTAATTATGTGCATCTACCTCATAAATTTTGTAGATAAAACATATAATTTGTTAGGTTTAGTATTATATAAGAAATTAATGGTAGAGAAAACAACCTATAAAGCAGGGTAACCCTTATTTATTAGGCTACTCTTGTGGATGGAGTTAGACATACTTATTTGGTTGTGGGCTTTGGTGCATGGATGCGACACTGGCTTGTGGATGGTTGGGATGGACCAACTTTATAAGCAAGACTCATGGGTTGTTGGAACGGGACCAACTATAAAAGTGAAGAGTGTTTGGAAATGTCTATTTATCCGTTGAAATTATAGCAGATGTTGCTTAATTCCATCCATACATTTTGGAAATCCATCAATCATCACCCTGGAGCCCTCGTCACAACTGTTGCCCTCACCTTACACCGTCCATTTGTTCCCTATTCATAAGCCATATTAGTATCACCATCTCCGATGATATATACCCCTCTTCTTTATGTTGACTTTATTGTCTCCTACTCAATCTTCTTGAACCATGACACATCCTCCTTGGGTGAAACCCTAACTTTGCTAGGTTTTCGAAACACCAAATTGAAGTTCATGGATTTGGGAGTTCAAAGTAGTTGTTAAACTTCATAATATGATATTATTTTATTTGAGGTATCATCTTGTTCGGATTCTAATTTCCAAACTTAGAGATCCTGAATCACATGTGACTTCTTAATTTTAAACTTGTTTCTCTGGTCCATTTTTTGAAAATATATTCGAGATGGAAGTTCAATACATTCAGTGCAAGCATCAAATATATGATGCGATCTTCTAATCTAAGTGAGTTTCAAATGAGGTAGAATTCAATGCATTATATTAGTACGAAAGAGTGGTTTTTTTTCTCCCGACACTCGACTCCTCTCGACGCGCTGCTCTCCTCCCCACACGGTGCTCTCCCCACACGAGCTCCTCTCGGCGGCCGTGTCCAACTCTCTCTCTCTCTCCCCGGCGCCTGGCAAGCTCCTCCCCGGCAAGCCCCACCTGTGCGCGAGCTCGCCGGCCATGGCGGATCCGCTGAGGTAGGCCTCCTCCTCCCCCTCCTCCTTCTAGATTTGCCAGTTAGGGTTCCGGCGAGCCTCTCCCCCTCTGTCTTCTCCAACTCTGGTGGGTATAGAAGGGGCCGGCCGAGGGGAGGTAGGTAGACCAGACGGTGGGGATGGTGGTCGGGCGGTTTAGGGGCCCTGGCGGCGGTGGAGACAGCCGGACCAGGGAGGGGCGGGGGCGTCGCGGCGGAGCTCACCGGAGTTGGAGAAGATGGAGGCCGTAGGGGAGGGGGAGGGAAGAAGGCAGCCGCCGTGGACGCCCTAGCGCGCCGGAGCTCCGGCGATCCCTAGCGCCCGCGGCGGTACGATGGTCAACGGCAGGAGAGAGGAAGAAGATGAACAGTAGTGCCGCTGTAAGCCGTTGGGTGACCCGATCAACGGCCTATAAATCGGTTGTGTCGGGGCCTTAAAAAACCCGAGTGCTCTCTAGACAGACTTTTTAACGGTTGTACAGAAAACTTTGACGTCAATCGTCACAAGGATTACACTGAGAGAAATAGTATCTATGGGTAACACATGGTACATCCTGTAGGCCAATCATGTAGCCAGCCTAGCCGCCGCCCGCCGTATCCGTATGGAAGACGGCGGGCCAGCGTGACGAGGCTTGGGCGCGTGCGGCCGAAGCATAGCACTGCACAAATGGATAGATCGTGCAAGGCCCACAGAACAAGCGAAATGGATAGAGGAAAAAAAAGAGGAAAAATACTAGTAGTGCAGTAGCGGGCGACGCGGCCGCGAGGCAGGCAGGTAGACCACGCCGCACGCCAGCCAGCGGCCAGCGCTCCCATTTCCCATTTTCCCACCCTGCTGCCGCTCCCCCGTCCTTCCCGCCGCGGACTCGCTACCCCGCCTCTCGTCTCGCGCACTAAGGGGCCAGGTGCCGGTTGCCGGCTCGACCTCTCCCTCATCCTCGCGGGGGCTGCTGCTGCCGTCGCGAGCATGGCCACCGGCGCCGTCACGCCGCCGCCGCTGGCCGGCGCGCGGTGCGTCCCCCGTGGACGGGGCTTCCTTCACCGGCGCCTCGCCGCCTCGCCTATGTGAGCACTTCCTTCGGTTGCTGTTGTGTTTTGGTTAATTCGGTATTACACGTCCGCTTTGCTGTGTGGTGGTTTTAGATGCTAGAAATAACTGCAATGGAGGAAAGGGAGAAAATCCTGTCTGGAGAAGAAAGAGACGAACCAGGGGGATTTCAGGGCGTCGTTTGAGCATTGGGTTAGTTAGGTTGCGCATCCTTCACGTTAGACTCTGTGACTGGAAAGACTAGCCAATCAGTTCAATGCAGGATCACACTGTCATCATTTCCTTTCTTTGCGCAAAATTTGGCCGGTACTGGTTCATTGCGCCAATTCTCATGGCACGTGTTCCTTCAATCCAAAGGGGAAACCATAAAATGATGCGGCACTCTGTTTTTTTTAATGAAAAATATAAAAGAGGAAAGAAAGGGGATAAGGATGTCCACATGGTTGTAAAAATAGAAAATAAGAAGGAAAATATGTGGTCTTGTAGTCTTGCTGGCTTTTTGGTTGATTCTTATGGCTTGGTATGGTGTAGTTTGAATGTTATACTCAACATTAGGACCACAATTGAACTTATTATTAGGTTCCACTGAAGCAAAGTCTTCAGTGATTATGTTCTTGCTTTTCAGTCAGAGAGCTAGCGTTGAGCACAACTTCATGCTTAGATCTTATGTCTATGGTTCCTTATTTTCATGTATAGTCATTTTTCTACCCCAGGAAAGATGAATCCATGATTTCCACAGATGGTGGAAATGAGGAGACAGACACTGGCAGCCTCAATGTTGCCAGAGGATTGTCTCACCCTGGGCTTTCCTCAAGTTTATCCAATAAGGCATCAGTGGTCCCAACCCCTTTGCTTCCTTCTGGACCATCTGATCTCCGGTTCAATCGTCTTCGACCCTCAATTGATGAAAGTGATTGCAAATACAAAAGATTATTTGGCTGCTATGTTGCTCGTGAGGCTGTAATCGATGAGGAATACTGGGTATTACTCTTGTTAAGTTGTTAGAACATATTGTTCATTTGTTCTGTTTAGCAGACATGGCTTCCACATGTATTTGTAATGGATTGATTGCTAACTATTGATTACTAACATATGCTAGCTATTTATAGCTTACATAACGCCACCCTTTTATTCAGTGACCTACAATTATGATTTACTCTACCTACCACTATGCCTTACAAGTTACATCTCTCCTTACTAATGATTGATAGATCGCTGCATGGTTGAGAGCAGAAGATCACTACGAAAATGAGTCAGGCAATCGGTAAGACTTTTATCTTTAAGGGAAAGTTCTGTAGTCTTCCTTATTGTCTGTACTGCTATACATTTACTGTTAGCATGGTCCTTGCAGCTACTTTATCATTATTATTTTTCCTGCAGCTATGTTGAAAGCTTTAAAAGAAAGTTTGCATCAAAGGTACTTGCGTAAACAACTTAGTGTTTTCTGTGTGCTTAAAAGTAATTGAGATAGGATGTACATCTTCTTTGTAACAAGTAAATATTAAGAAATTACAATGACCTCTGTTCAAATAGCTTTGTTGATGCAACATTATAAATTATTCGCATTAATTTGTCACATCCCGATCATTTGATAGTTTCTGTTCTGGTTCACAAGTATCAGAGTCTGTCATCTCATTGCAGGAATTCCATGCATTAAAGAAGAGATGCAGCAAACAGCACGGAGAAAAGTATATCTGTTTTGTCGCGGTATGAGATAAAAATCTCTGTTTGATTTATTCATCAAATTTGTCACTAGATCTTGGTTGCAGCATGTTTTGTTCATAAAGCATGTTGCAGGGAATCATGAACAAACCAAATTGTCTCTCTTACAATTGGCTATGATTAATGAAAGCCTCACTCTTGGCAACTATCTCAGTTTACATTCTGTTAAAGCTGTCTTTACTGATATTTTCTTCATTTTTTTCCACAGCTGAAAATATTGGTGCCTTATGCTTAATATTGCAGGTAAAGAATGATGACCTCAGGCGAACTGTCCTGAATAGTGTTGTTGGTACCTTAGATGTATGTGTAAGGCATCCTCTACATGGGGAGAAATTTCCTGAGGTAGGGTATAATTGTACCTTCTCTATGTTTTTTTTCTGCTGCTGTATTTAGAAGTTATATCTAGAAGTTATTCACAGGAGCCTGGAAGGTCGTCTCTTCACTGTCGAATTTATCAGCCTGATCAGCCAAAATTTGGGTATGTAACAAATGTATGCGTTGCTAAATATGCAAGGCGTCAAGGGATTGCCAGCAACATGCTGTTATTGGCCATAGATGCTGCAAGACTCAATGGTACAGAAAACACTGAGCTATTCTAGAATAGCCTGTCCCAAATGAAAATGCACGATCCACTGATATCTTCAACCCATTACAGGTGCTGAAAATATTTACATTCATGTGCATAAAGATAACTTACCAGCGTGGAGGCTCTATGATCAGATAGGATTCAAGGTACGTGCCTTGTCTCAGTTTAATCCTGAAAAATTTCGTGAAGTTACAGAAGTCTAAATTGAAAATAACACTCATGCTATTTGTTTGTAGATGGTTGACCAGGATGGTGCTTGTTGTTCATCAGATCTGTGCTTACTCTCCTTCAGTTCATAGGACTTGCTGACTAGATAGGAATAGAAGGGACATGGACTCTAGTTCTCTCTCCCTTGCAGGGAAATGCCATCGGTCCTCGTGATTTGAAAAGGCGGGATGGTATGTGCCAAGGAATACAAAGTGTTTTCAAATGTTTGTGACTTTCGAGATTGTCACTAGATCGGTGACAGTTCTGAATTCTGATGCCCCAGAATGTTGAGGTATCTGAATACTTCAAAAGCTTCTGTCATGTATAGTTTGCGCAGCCAGCAAAGTGCAAATGTTTCTTCGTTGCCCCTGTGATTCTGCAATGAAAAATTGAAAATACTTTATCTTGGTACCTGATACTGTGACTGTGCTCTTGTTCCTGGTCATATACAATTGTCAAGTCATGGAGCAACAGATGAACATCAATGCCTTCCATGTCTGGTAAACAGATCTAATGCTTCTATGGTAGCCACATGTACAACTCGAATCTGTTGCATTGCACTTCCTAGTGGGGCGTGAGGTTTGTTACTTCGCTGGAGCCGTGCCGAGCTCTTATCCCGGTGGAATTACAAAAAAAAAAAAAAAGGATTCATAAGCGTCGTGCAATTTGCATAGAACGAACAGATGGCCAAGATTAATGAGCCTTATTCAACGGCCTTTACTTATAAAATTTGCTGAAAATTCACAAATTCGAATCGAATTCTTACTCCTTTTTTTATAACAGAATTCGTACTCCTAAGCGAAACCACACTGACCTCGAAGGCTCCACGCGTGTGGGCCACCCTACAGAGTTATCTCCGGCTCGAACCCGAGACCGGACCGTCCCGATCCGCGCACCGCACACTTGAACAAGACGGGCAGGGGGCATCGCCGACTCGCCGTCCTGCGGCGAGACCCAAGCCAACACAGCTCAGCCATGTCGGCGCGAGACGGCCGAGGCGCTGGTGCGCCTCGCCGCCTCGCTGGACCGGGTAGAAATTTTTAACACCTCTTCCATTTAGGAACAGTTTTATCAAAAGAATAGAATGAGCTTGTAACTATATTCGACAGTGTGGTTGGTGTGGTGCTTGTTCAAATTATGATTATGCATCCTGAACTATTGCTGCTCTATGCAGTACTACTATGGAGAACCCCCTGAGTTGCTGTGTGTTTAATTTAATTTATTCACAGATGAGACATCTATTTCTGTCCATTTCGTCTGAATTTTACCATAATCTAAGTAGCATATGAAATGAAGTTCAGAACGAATTCGTTTGATTTTATTTGCAGGTACCTTGCTGATAAGATCTACACGCTTCTTAGCTGACCCATGCAAACCTGAGGAGCACAACTGTTCATCCTGGATTTGTGAATATAATGTCTTGACCCTCCAAATTATGCCCTTGATTGCCTGGGACAAAATAGTTTTAGTTGAAGTCGTGAACTAATGCAGAGTTATTTTTTGTTTGCTTTGCGCATATCTTTATCCATTATGTAAAGCACAGGGTTTGTTGCAAATAGTTTAAAGATTTGGTCATTCTCTGCCGTCGGATCGTCACCTCTAGTGCTGTGGAAGTGTGTGGGTGTTGCAAAAGATAACGCTGCTCGTTGTGATGAACACAATATGCTGTTCCAGCTCTACGGTAACCTGGCACCAGATGAGAGCGGTGTCCGTGCGCCGGAGCCTACGCTTGCCAGCGGATAACATTGCCGAAGCTGTCTTTGGCTAAGCGTCAGAGTCACCTCGCTTATGCTGAAATTTGGTTTATGCTGATATATGTGCTGAAATATTGTGAGAGAAAAACACTGTTCTATGCCTTAGCATGGGCATACTACTAGTTGACCATAAGGCCAGGGCTGCAGGGTCTCATAGCAAATCCACTTTGATTACGGAAAAAGTCGTCTAGGATATTCTGATGCCAACAGATGGCTGGAAGTTAGATGGGCACCGAACAACATTTCAAAATAAAGGCCACGTTTGTTGGTCACAGAAGCAACGAGTACAAATTCCCAACTGTGACCTAGAAAGAGGTGATTTGTCGAGAAGCCCATCAGATCGGTGGTTTAAAGAAAGGCATGAATTTATCACTATGTCGTTTTTTTTCGAAATCCAATACAAACGTAGACACTCACATATACGAGCGTATATTCATCCCTATAAACGTATGTATGTGTATCCTACTCCTATAAGCATCTCCAAAGGATTAACCATTGCTAAAATTAATGTGAGTATAGCTAGAAAATTTATGTTGACAAATTGTTATAATAAATTTGTTTGCTAACAGTTTTGAACCAAAATCGGGTTGTAAAGGTCATGCACAAAAGTTCAATTTACGTAGAAACTATATATTGAAAATGTTATAATAAGGTGTTACTTCTTCAACCGTTGTTGTCTCTTCCAAAAACATTCCAGATACATAGACTACGAGAGCCAGGTGAATAATAGTTGTGTAGTATCTTGAAGACTTAATACTTATAATGGTACCAATCTAATTAATCTTGGCAAAATAGCCATTTTGTCCCTAAACAATTGTCTGAGGCATAGTTTGATCTCTGAACTTTCAAACTGTCCACTTTAGTCCTTAAACAATGAATTTGCGGCTCAATCTCATCCATCCCCCTTCATGGCTCGCCAAGTGGCCAGCAATACATGCGATATGTCGCTCTTGCCCCTTGCTCCCTCCTTTAAACGCTGGCCAGGCTCACAGCGTTTCCTCCCTTGGATACGGGGGAGACAGGGGAGATGAACTAGATTAAGCACATGGGGGGAGGGAACTGGGTAGACCCAGCGGCCAATGGCTCTTCCTCCTCGATGGAGACGACAAAAGAGACAGAGAGAGGGAACGGGGATGAGAGGGAAACACCATGAGTCCGTGAACCTGGTGAGTGGGTAAAGGAGGGAGCAAGGGGCGAGCCATGAAGGGAAAGGACGAGATTGAGCTGCAAATCCATTGTTAAAGGACTAAAGTGGACAATTTAAAAGTTCAGGGACTAAACCGAGCCTCGGACAATAGTTTAGGGACGAAAATGGCTATTTTGCCATTAATCTTTATTTTGTTTTAACTCAAAGCTAGCATCCATGCTGATGGCAAGTGGCTCCTCGAGGCTCCAGCACGGGGAACAGACAACAATCATAGGCTCCACTCCCGGCGCCAAGTTAGCCGTTGCTCCGCTCAAACGGTCACTCCTCCCGCTCTGTATTTAAACCTCCCCACGCGCCACGCCCTTCCCTGCCCCTCTCCTCTCAGGTCTCAACTCAAACAACACATCACGGACTCACACGATCACTGTCGCACACTCGCACAGAGAACGCAAACACCGCACAGTCGCACACCCAAAAGGTAATGGCGTCCGCCACCGGGAACTCGAGCCTGCGGAGCTGCTCCTCCCTTCCCAACCTGCTGGTCTGGCTCCTCAACCTCTCCCTCCTCGTCCTCGCCGCCGCGGCGCTTGGCCCGGTCTTCCTCCTGCGCCCGCGCCCGACGCCCTTCGGCTGGGCGCTCGTCTCCGTGCACGCCACCACGCTGCTGTCCGCACTCGCGGCGCTCCACGCCCAGCTCACGCACCTCTGCCTCGCCGCGCACGCGGCGCTCGCGCTCGCCGCGCTGTCCGGACACGCGCTGGCCTCCCTGGCCTTCTTCCTCCGCCACGACCACAGCCTCCGCCTCCTCGGCTCCGCCAGGGACCGCCGGGAGCAGTTCGTGCTGGCGTTCCTGGAGGAGCTGCTGCTGCTGGCCATGTTCACGGCTCAGGCCGTGGCGCTGGCGGCCACGTGCGTGGTGAGCCGGCGGTGGGCGAGGGAGTACCAGGCGGCCGAGACGGAGAAGGCGGCCGCGGCGAGAAAGCGAGGGAGGAAGATGGCGCGTGTGCAGGCCGAGTCGGCGGCCGCCGCGGAGGCCGGGGTGAAGGCCGTCGACGAGAAGGTGATGCGGAGCAGCAGCGGCAAGAAGGTGCACTGGACCAACAACGATGGATTCGAAGAGTGCTAGAATAACACATGGAAGTAGAAGAATCACTAGTAATCTCATAGCTATGTTATTGCTCAGAGGTATGATGGCCATTATAGTGTGGCCAGAGTATAATCAACTAGAGTTGCTATTTGTTTTTAGGGGCTACTATGTACTACTATTAGAGTCGTTCGGTTTACTGAACTTTCTATATAATGAAGCTTAGCTTGTTGGACATTGATAGACCATGAACAATAGTCACGCCCCAATGATCTCCTTGTTTACAGCAGCACCATTACAAATTTACAATGTTGGAAGGCCGTTGTAAATTGCTAACATTATTGCCCTTCTGGGTGACTATACTTGCTACTCTGGTTGGCTAGATAAACTGTACACGAACATGGTACTAGCCTACTACTGACAATTAGCCGGAGCTGGAAAACCAGTATCAGCACCCTCTGTCAGTCAGTACCATCTTGAAGCACTGTCCTTCGGCTGGGTCAAACTATACCCAACAATTCAGTATAGGCCATGTTTAGTTCCACCAAAATCCAAACTTTGGCACTGTACAAAAAGAAGATTTCCCGTCACATCAAACTTGCGGTACATGCATAGAGGACTAAATGTTGACGAAATTAAAAACTAATTGCACAGTTTGGTTGTACTTTGCGAGACGAACGTTTTGAGCCTAATTAGTCAATGATTGGACAATTATTACCAAATACAAATGAAATGCTACAGGGAACTAAACATGGCCATAATCTTGTGCTCAGATCACCCTGCCATTTTTCTGTGTTCTGAAACGACCCATGCAGCTGCAGAAGCAAAGAATTGCTAACGACCGTGGGTGGTGGGGTCATCAATTGTCCTATTTCCTTGGCTGATAAGCCATGACTGAAAGTATTGTTGGCTGATTTGTTGTGAGAGAAAAAAATATATTGTTCGTTGGTTGAAAAGTACGGCTTATAAGCCAAGCGAACAGAGCGGTTGAAGTGCAAGTTTACATGGAAGGTGGCCCATGTTGACAAATCAAGACGGCGGTCGGGCAAGTCAAGTGAAGGCTTTGGAGGACTTGACGGCCGAGCAGTCGAGGACGACGGTGAGACGTGTCGAGTCGTGGGGCGAGCGTATGGAGTACGCTACCCACGAGAGGTTTGGTGGTTTGGGCCTCAAAATCACTAATAGACGTTTTCGGGTTTGGGCTTTAAAATCGGGTGCAATTCTGGCGAAAATCGGAGGCGGCACATGGCGTCATCGCGAGGCTTGCGTCGAGGCAAAGCTAAGTCATGAAGGCCGCGTGGCCATCGGATGCTTCTAACTCAAGTTGGACCATTATGCCCCTATGATTCAACAAAATATCTATGGGACCGTTTGGATCTTTTCATTCGGAGAAATTAAAATCTATTTAATAAACTAGGCCATTTGGTTTGGAATTTCATATTCCACCACTTTTCAAAGTTCACATATAAGCCTACCTCAAATTCATAAGGTGAAAGATGGAAATTGATTCTAGAGTAAATTGCACGGCCGGTCCTTAAAGTATTGGGTTGATTTCGTCTGGGTCCCCAAACTATGAAATCACACTCTTGGCTCTCTAATCTACTTAATTCGGTCCATCTAGATCCTAAACAACCCAGGCGGTGTCAAGCAGTCAACGTGGCTGTCCACGTACGCAGGGGAGGCACGTGAGGCACACGTGACCCTCGGCAGCTGCTGGCTTTTTAGCAAGAAGGCCCCTGGACTATCTCATCTTCTCCCACTCACTCCTTTCCTTTCTCTCGGACCTCGACGAAAGAGGGAAAAGGGGCAGAGCGCGGCGACGCCGGTGACTGGTGTCGTTCACGGAGGCGGCGCTGGCAGAGAGCGAGTATGACCCGACGGTCGTCCCTTGAGGGCCCTCTAGGCCCGGGCGGTGGGGGAGATGGTCGTCGAATCGAGCTCGGTGGCGGTGACTAGGAGGCGCGGTGATGAGCCGCGATTGATTACGTGCCCGAAGTGCCATTGTCATAAGGTAGTAAAGTGTCGTTTGAAGCAGCCGTGGTCCTTGGATAAGATCTTCTACACCTGCCCAGATCACAATGTAAGTTAGGTTTGCCAGTTTGAGTTCATTCCAAATTCGAGTATTAGAGTCCAAGTTTTCAGTATGTGTGCTTTGTCTGTTTGATGAATTTACAGAAGGATGAAACTGGTTGCCCATTTTTCCTTTGGGAGGCAGGATACATCAACCACTTGGAGACAGAAGCAGCAAAAGAAAAGGTAGCTACGATGCAATCTGATGAAGTTACTGAGAGCCTTTTGGAGAAGAATGTCAACCTGGGAAATGGAGATGCCATAGCTGTTGAAGTAGAGCATGCCACATCTATTGAAGTAGAGCTTAGAACTTTGATCAATATAGGATATGATATTGCAGGGCTCTTGAAATGCATTCTCTGTATGTGCTTGATAATTGTAGTTGCGCAACTGCTGCCGGTGTTTGTTCAGATGAAGAAGTGAATGGTGAATGTGAAGTAGGTTTGGGGAGTAGGAATGCTTTTGTTTATGTGTGAACTTGTAATATTTCCATGTAAGAACTGGTAATGCTTTATTGTATTGATCATGTATGTTATCTGACTGCAATTTGTGGTATTTGTGACTGCAATTTCAGAAGAACACATTTCACTTATGCAAATTGCATTGTGATGCTTAGCAACCAAAGTTGTACATACAGTCATGAAGTTGTACATCCAATCGTGAAGTTTATAGCCTAAGACAATGGGCATTGCATACTAGTGTTTATGCATACTAGTGTTTATCGCATGCATACAACCATCTCTACAAGATGTCTAGACTTTTGGCATGCATACTAGTGTTTATGCATTACAAAAGATGTTGCTATCCACAAAAGCAACTATACTGCTACCCTATTCCATGTTGCAAAAGCTTCAACAGAGTAACAGGCAGGGATCACTGTCTCTAGAGGTATCCTCTCATGTCTCAAGCAAGAAATGACATGGGAACATGGAATACCTATGAGATCCCACCTCCTACACTCACATTGCTTGTTGACAATATCAACAATGTATGTGTTTTTCTTGGACTGCACTTGGAATATTCCTTGGCCAGCAGGCATGGCATAGCAAATATTAGCAAAATCATCATTCTTGGCAATTTTTTTCCTTATCTTTGGGCAAACAGTTCCAACAAAATTTTCTACTTTCTTTTGTTTGTTGTAGTGTCTAGTCATTATTTGGTTTTTTATCCTCTCCAACATACTTAGGATGGGTAGCTCCCTAGCTTCTAAGATGTACTTGTTAAAGACCTCACAGTTGTTATTGAGCAACACATCACATTTTGGAAAAGTGCTAAAAAAGGCTCTGACCCAGGTATTTGGTGCCATTTGCTCCAACCATTGGTGGACAGTTGCATCTATTTCCTTCATTTTTTGCATGTTCTTCTCCCAATGCCTCATACAGGTGGACCTAGCACATGTCCACAGCTGGTTTTTGGAGGTTGTCACCTTTGAAATGGACTTAGAAATTTTGGTACAGATGCCTTACACAAAATCTATGCTTAGCCTCGGGGAACACTTGTGCCACAGCTAGGATAAGACCCTACAAAAATACGGTGGTAATGTGTTAGTGAACAAACATGCAAATGTTATTAGTCAATGATTATGCAGAAAACTTTGTGTAAATGTTATTATACCTTTTGCTTGTCTGTCATGATAGTCCATGGGAATGTGTTGTCAATGCGGAGGTCATCTTTCAGGCTTTGCAGAAACCATTTCCAGGACAAGAGAGATTCAACTTCCACCACTACAAAAGCAATTGGGAAGATGCAGTCATTTGGATCCATCCCTACAGCAGTAAGCAACTACCCTCCAAACTTTGTCTTCAGGTGGCATCCATCCAAAAAGATGATTGGTCTGCATCCACTTAAGAAACCTCTTTTGCAAGCATCAAGTGATAAGTAACAACTACTAAATGTCCCTTCTATTAGATTAAGGTAGAAGCTGCTACCAGGATTGGACCTTCTCAAATCTTGCCCATAATCCCACAACTGAGAGTACTGCTTCAACTCATCACCATATATAGTCTGCAATGCAAATTTTTTTGCTCTCCATAGCTTGGTTCTAGATGGAGTAAGGTTCCATTCCTTTTGAATAGTTCTTGCAAAGTTAGGTAGGGTCATCTTGTTGTCTGCCCTAAATGTTTCCAAGTACTTCTCTGCAAGCCATTTGGAGGTACAAGTCTTGATCATCCACTTTTTCTAGCAGTTGTGATGGCCATTGTATGTCTTCACTAGAAAACAATTTGTCCTACTATCCATGGATGCATAGAAGTTCCATGGACACCCTTCAGCTATAGATCAAAATGCAATTTACTCTTGATTCTATAGATCATTATGCTATGTTTCTACTTTGCAACTTATACCACACTCTTTAACTCGCTCCCGTACGGTAGAAATGCAAAATAGAAGTATCTCTCTCGTATAACCAACAATAACATACAAATATAATCCATATGCAACCATATTAGCTTAATTAATATACATTTAAATTATGATTATTAAAATAAAATCAATTTCATGGATCTAAACGTGGCCTAAGGGTATTATTGGGAATGTGTAATAGCTCTATAAATAAAGTAGAGGCTACCCCCAACCAGCTATCTCTCTAGGCTATTTTCTCCTTATACCTTTTCCCTCCCCTAGACTGCTAGTGAGATCGACAGATGAATTCTTCACAATAGACCTAACCTCCTCTTTGTCCTCGTGACTTCAAGATCTGAGTTTTTGAGTTGAGTTTGTGACTAGATTTGTTTTTTTCCTCTCCCGGCCCCTTTTTTTTGGATTTTGGTGGATTTCGCAATTATGAGATTTTGAGGCTATTTGGGGTGAATGAATACGTTCTATGACATGCGAGGAACATAACACATAGTAGCTCTTCCATAATATAAGGCTCCATAACCATGATCACCAAAGTTCCAAAACACAAAGCATAGTAGCTCTTCCGTAATATAAGGCTCCATAGCCATCACCATCAACACCAAATTCCATAACACAAAGTATAGTAGCTCTTCCGTAATATAAGGCTCCATAGCCATCAACACCAAATTCCAAAACACAAAGTATAGTCCTTGTACCACCCTCTATTCTACAATAATATTAAAACCATAAATTAATATTATGTTACTTGGTAATATCCTATCAAACCCCTTTGTCACCAAACGCTTGTCTATTACAATCTAATTGAAAATAAGGAATGATTTCTTTAAATCCAAAACTGGTTATAGCTGCCATGTGTGTATAAACACGTTCAGATCCATTTTCTTGTAGTACAAATACTGGATTATGCTTATCACACGCGTAGATATGTTCCGCTCCATCAAACATATCATAGTAGTTATTGCTAATTGGAAAATGGGTAACCATCACATGCTTAATGAGCACATTATCAATAGCAGCTTTGATATTGTTATGATCCAAACCACATGGCAATACATCATCCTTACTTTATCGCGGTTGCATTGCAGAACTAAAAAAACTCTCGATATGGTGCATATTAGTATGACAATGATGTTAGCGGATCCCTGCCAAAAGGCTTACCCCAAAATTTTTCATGAATATGTTGTCGGCATGGATTTAATGGAAAGCCTCTGATCCTAGATGAGGGTCATAACACAATCAACTCCCATTATGTTTAAGTTTTATCTATCGAGGTAATTTGGTGTATTGTCGATACTTGTGTTGTGGTGATATTTTTCCCTAACTGTTGTATCAAATTATTTCGGTACATTAATCTGCTAAGTGTGGACGTATGATAATTAGCCATTCGATAAAATGGCAGAATGTTGCAATTATGTGATCTCTTTCTCGAGCCGTTACGAAGGGTTGTGGGGTCAAAGACCGTTTCTCCCCTGGCCGAGTCAGTCTGGGGAAAAACCCCGTATGCGCAGCGATCGGTAGCACCCAGACCAACCAATGGTTGTGGCCCCGAGTTGAGCAGTGCCACGATAAAAGGGGTGGCTTGACTTCTTTGGCTAACACACAACTGAGAAATAGTCACCCCGATACTTTTTCTGATCCTAAGAAGGCACTGGATCGACCTAAAGGACGCAGCTTGGCCAAGGTGATTGGCCAGTGCCGCTGGCGTCCGAGGGTCGACGCTACACAGTTGTACCACTACATCGACCTCTTCCTGCTCGCATCCCTACTCCACCGATGGCGGACGTACTCTCACATGATCTGTGATCCCTAATGTTATGTATTGGGTTTATTTTTTTAGAATTATACAGTACAACGTAAACACCCACAACACGCACGCATACTCACCACTATGAACACACATACGCAAACTCTATTCCTATGAGCACCTCCGAAGGATTGAGCCGGCAGATCTCGAGATTCACGAAGTCATCACAGGCGCCTCGTTGTCGACGAGGACGTCGCCTACCACTGAAAACATAGCGCCGTTAATTCATGATCATTATAGTGTGTTAATCTCGATCTAATAGTAATCTCCTAGCTACGTTATTTTTCAGAGGTAATGATGGCCATTATAGTGTGGCCACAATATTATGGGCCTATTTGATACAAAGGGGCTAAAGATTACCCCTCTCCTTTTAGCCATCTTTTAGCCCTTGAGGATTCAAACATAAGAACTAAAAGGGAGGGCCAATCTTTTGTTCTCAATTAGCCCATTAGCCCCTTCAAGGTGGGCTAAAGGGGACTAAAAGGTGTTGTGGAGACTCAAAAACCACCTTTTAGCCAGGGTATCCAAATATCTCAAGAGGCTAATCTTTAGCCCTCCATTTTAGGGGCTGTAGCCCTTGGGCTAAAGGAATCGAAACAGGCCCATAATCAACTAGAGTTGCTATTTGTTCGTAGGGGCTACTGTGTGAAATGAAGCATAGCTGCATTGCTCGACCATGAACAATAGTCACACGCCCCAATGATCTCTTTGTTTACAGCAGCACCATTACAGATTTACAATGTTTGAAGGCCGTGGTAAATTGCTCTTCTGGGTGACTATGCTTGCTACTCTAGCTGGCTAGATAAACTGTACACGAACATGCTACAGCTGACACGAATAGCTTACTACTTTTATAGTTCTGACTCTGTTCAATTAGCCGGAGCTGGAAAACCAGTATCAGCACCCTCTATCATCCAGTACCATCTTGAAGCACTGTCCTTCGGCTGGGTCAAACTAAGCCCAACAATTCAGTTTAATCTTGAGCTCAGATCAGCCTGCCGTTTTTCTGTGTTCAGAAACGACCCATGCAGCTGCAGAAGCAAAGAATTGCTGACGACAAAGATGGAGCTGAGGGCCATCAATCCCCCTGCGTGATAAACCGCGAAATACAGCGTCACTACTAAAGCTCGATGACCCAATATGAGGAAAACATGGCATAACAGACAAAGTGTGTAGTTGGCCTCAATAAACATTACCTGAGAGAGATGGTGTCATGGCGAAATCATATTGTGGCAGTAACACTCCAGCAGCAATTGGAATGGCTATTATGTTATATGCCACTGCCCAGACCAAATTTTGGTGAACTTTTGCCATCGTTGCCTTTGACAGGGATAGCGCATCTACCACCTGAGCAAGAAATTGTTTGATCTCTGTTAATAGCACTTGAGTTATTCAGATGAAAGGACCATTGCAAGAAAGAACCATACCTGAGAAAGTCTGTTGCCTAATAGAACAACTGAAGCTGCATCAGAGGCAGCGTTCTCCTTTGAGTGAGTTCGCATGGCTATTCCAACATCTGCAGCAGCCAAAGACGGTGCATCATTTATTCCATCACCAACCTGGACAATAGCAAGTACAAATCAATTGTGTTAGGAATCAATACAGGTAAAAAAGGTCAAGTTCAATAAAAAAAAAGACAAGTACTTGACACAAAGTTGTCAGTGAGCAATTTTGAACTATGTCTATTGTCTCAAATTGAAACTTTTGTAAATATTTATACTTTTGGACTATACTTTTGGTCTATGAATCACAAGTGTGGATATTTGACATGTCCATGATAGAACACCCATAAAGCGTTGGATTTCATTACCATTGCAACTCTGTGTCCCTTCCCTTGCAAAGTTGATATAATGCTTGCTTTGTCTTGCGGAGTTAGGGAAGACTTTATGTTTTCATCCCTGATTCCAATAGTCCTCCCGATGCTCGCCACTGCTTCTTGCCTATCCCCTGACAGTACAAACGTTGTAATGCTTTCCTGCTGCAACCTGATGATTAACAAGACAAGACAAATTTAAACATGCTGCGCTGCTTTAACTATACAGATAAGGCAGTAATAGTTGCAAAACTTGCATGCTACTTCAAAAATAACATTAAAAGTATCTAAGGATCTTGCAGCAGCATTTCACAACGCCTCTGAGGATAACCCTATTAGATAAGAGAAATGTATCTGTACCAAGAAAACACAGTTAAAATGCAAATAATCACTCCAGAAAATACCTCTCCACAGTTAAGTTTGCGTCTTCTCGTAAAATATCTGATATAGCAATAGCACCTATAATTCCTTCTCCTTCACGACCAACGTAAGCAATTGACTTCGACTGATTTGATGATGATGCTTCACTTGACAACATAGACTCCAGCCGGTTTCTAAGGTCTCTCAGTTCAGTTGGCGATGCTTTAGTTTCAAAACGATCATGCACCCAATCCAAAGTGCCTACTGCAACTAAACTCCCATCTACTTCCGCCAAACAGCCAAATCCAGGCTCTGTAAGCTGACCACTTGTGATCGGAATATCTAGCTTGAGTAGTTCAGCCTTGTTCATTATAGCATTTGCAATTGGGTGCAATGCTGTTTTCTCTACTGCAGCAGCAAGACGAAGAATCTCTGTCTCCTCATATGCCAGAGAAGCAATAGAAGTAACTACTGGTTTTCCTTCTGTAAGTGTCCCTGTCTAGAATCGGAATAAATTGTTTGTAATGAACAAAAACACAACATTGAGAATAGCAGTTTACCATGAAAAATAAAAAAGCCAAATGAAAAAAACACATACTTTATCAAGCACAAGAGCATCTATTCCAGCCAAACGCTCTAAAACATCACCTCCTCTAATAAGTAACCCTCTTTTAGCACCTAGTAAAAGAAAAACAAAGTGACAGGAAGTTATGGTAAACAAAAATATGCAATCAGGAAAGTTTCTGTTCAAAAGTACAGTGAGCAATTGACAACTAGAATAGGGATCCAAATTTGCTCAACAAAAGAGTCTACAAGTTTAGCTAGTCCCCATCATATTATCAAAGATCGGAACAAATGGATGGAAACAGATGGCATAGAAAGTTACCTAGGGAAGTTCCTATTAAGATAGCTGTAGGTGTAGCTAATCCAAGTGCAGCAAGGACAGGAAACAACCTGCAGGGAGTAAAGTTCACAAAATTAGTCCAAACAAACGCTTCAAACGTGGTTTTACGAAAGAGATTTTGAATGAGATTTCAGGTTTTGCATGTGCAATGATCACACCATATTAAGGGTACATGTTAGTTGTTCAACTGTGAAATCAGTCAATTTGATAAAATTCCAACAGTTAGACTGAAATGCTGAGTTTTTTTCTTCTATTAAAGAAAAACTATAGCAGGGCCACTTACTAGTACATCCACAGCAAGCTTTATACTCAAAAGTAATGAATCCCCATCTGGGCCAGCAATATCATTGAAAAGAACCTCTGGAAATACGTGCGTGCCAATGTAATACCTTAGGGAGGGAGAGGGTTAGAAAAAACAATATTTTTTAGTCACAACAGGATTTTCGTAGAAGAAAATAAAAAACAAGAGCACACCAGAAGGAAAAGGTTGCTGCAGCCAACGTCATAACAGTATACACAAATGGTCCTGCAATGGAATCTGCAAGCCTTTGAACAGGAGCTTCACGTGCCTGGGCATCCTCAACCTGTTCAAGGATACATATTAGTTAGACACCCTTTTCTCCCTTCGTTTTACTCTCAACAGCAAAGAAGTGTTTTTCACAACCATGCGGACTATCTTAGCTATTGTTGATGATGGTCCAGTACATGTTGCTCTGATCTTTAGCGGGCCATCCTTCAAAACAAGTCAAATAATAGGTTGTTACTTATCCAGCAAAGAAGAGTGAAAGGCATCTGAACTTATGAAGGTAGTGGAACATCAAAGTTGAAGAAGTGACACAAAACATTGTAGTGAATTTTGTGAAGTGTATCTAGTTAAAGCATCCTTTGGACGTCAATCAAGACATGAGAAATGAGTGAAGAGCTTACTGATACGCCAGTCACACTTTAGACAGAGAGCAGATGGCAGCATTTTAGAGTAACAGGGCATTCATTATTTTCAAGCATTTAGAAAATAGAGTTGATTGGAAACATCTTATTGGAATCAGCCCTAGGGTCATGCTTTCAGGCAAGAACTTATACATACCCAGTTCACAGTTCCTGAAAATACAGGAAGCCCAGTCTCCTTGGCTACAGGCAAGGACTCTCCAGTAAGCATTGTTTCGTCAACAAAACTTGATCCTCCAATAACATTCCCCTGCAAGAATGAGTTTCAGACGGATTGAGTTGAAACCCACCAAGAGCCCCAAGTCACGGTTCAAGGCACTTCAATAGCTGCTTTCTAAGTACTCCTATTCAAACATAGATCGATAATACTGGCAAATAAGAAAAATGAAACTATGGAGTAGCTCCATACATCTACAGGTATAGTTTCTCCTGGCAGGACCAATATTGAGTCTCCAACACGGACATCATCAACAGGAACCTCGACAGTGATTGCATCAGAATTCAAACTAGTGTCGGCGGAAGGGTCATCACTTGAGGAAGTAACAATTAACCTCGACTGAGGTGATAACAGTGACTGCCACAGATCACCAGACATCATTAGTTTCAATGAATCAATTATCTTGCATGATGATATATGGTGCATTCCTTTTCTATCGGTTATTTTACAAAACAATAATTTTTCTATAGGGTTTGTGGAAAATGGTAGTAAAAATTATCCATCTTATCTTCTGTCTCTAGCGTTGTAAAATAAAAAATAAAAATGCTTCTTGCTGGAACAATAGTTAGATATAAATCAATACTTACAATGAGCTCATTCATATCACTGGATGCCTTAAGCCTTGCACTTTCTTCAAGAGATCGCCCAAGAAGTACAAATCCAAGAAGCATGACCTGCATGCTACAAGAAAACTTTCTTCAACAAAACTTTGCCATGCAAAACAAAACTCGCAACTCAACTGTTCTTCAGTCAAATACCAAACTGGTTCGACTAATGTGCAAAAAGAAAATCGAGTTTCCATGTTCTGTGAATCAACACTGCTTTCGTCAAAACCATTGCAAGATCCAAGATCAGAGCAAACTCTATGACAAGAGCCGAAGATAAAAATTACAGCTCAACCAATAGGACTATAAAAAAATTGACTCACCGGTTCATCAAAAAAGGTTGAATTCCACTCCAACTCAGGGTTCAGCAAGGACACCTTAAGAAATGCAAAGCTAAATTAGTATAAAACTATATGGTTGGACAGAAAAATTGACTATGGACCCACTTACTGCACTGATAGCAAATGCAGCTGCAGAGCCAAATCCTACTAGAGAGTTCATGTTGGGGGAACCTTGCTTGAATGCTCTAAAACCATCAAACAGTATATCTGGAGGCACATTGAAATGATGTGACGAAGAGAGAATGGAATAGCTAGAGAAGCAAGTGCTAACAACGTGATGGTATTTCATTCAACTTCAGTTTTGTTTCTTACTAATTCTTAGAAATTCGCGCTGGTCAGTTTCCTGACTCCTAACTTTCTTAATTCTTAGAAATTGATTGAATATAAAAACATATCAGTCGCTATCGGGTCGGCACAAGATTAAACAAAACAACATGTACACGAACGCACAATATGAGACGTTGGGAACCGACTATACCTCTTCCAGGCCCAAGCAGAGCAGCTGTAGCAATGCCACATTTCACATAAGAATTATGCAACAGATCCAAAAACGTTCCTGCACCAAGCACAGACCAATCAGAGGGGCCCTTAGCGCCAATATTAAACCTCACTTTGCTATGCCGGAAAATCAGATCACGCTCTGAATGTCCCGTTGTAGTTCCAACTCACCGTGGCCGATATGGATACCGAGCGAGTGCAGGATGTGGGACGCGTGCGAGCCGCAGCAGAGCGCGACGAGCGTCCACGCGAACGCGACTCGGCCCCGGCTCCGCGCCAGGAGCTCCTCCTTCCTGGCCGCCATCTCCCTCCACTTGCGCGCGCTCTCCCCGGCGCCCGTGGCCGCGCCGCCTCGGCGCGCCGTGGCGGGGAACCCGCACTCCGTGAGCCTGGCCGCGAGCTCCTCGCCGGCGCCCGGCGGCGCCGGCGCCCGCAGCCGCACCGCGGCGGACTCGGCGAGGAGGTTGACCGCCGCCGTTTCCACCAGCGGGTCCGCCGCCAGGATGGCCCGCACCCGCGCCGCGCAGCCGCCGCACATCATGCCGCTCACGTCGAGCAGCGCGGTGACGGCGCCGGAGGTCCCCTCCCCAGCCGCCGCGTCGAGCGCGGTCGAGGCGGGCGATGGGTCGGCCGTGGCGCGGGGCCGGGCCGCGGGTGCGTCGCGCGTGGGGAGGCGGAGACGGAGACGGCGCTGGAGGGAGTGGTGAGAGGCTGGCGCCGAGCGCCGGCAGTGAACAGGGCGGAGGCGCTGGAGGGGGAGAAGACTACCGCCCGAAGCTGGAGGTCGGACGTGCTGTAGGAGGGAGATGGTGGCAGCGGTCGCCATGGAGACGATCCCGAGACCAGAGGCCTCCCCGGCGAGCGGCGGAGAGGGCGGTGAGTCCGCAGCTCAGGGCCTGGCGGCGGACATGGGAGGTGGTGGTGGGAAATGGAGGAGGGGTGGAAAGGAGCCAGAGTGGTCCTGGACTGGTGGTTGGTGCGCGCCGGGATTAAAACTCGAGGAGGGAGCGGGGAGGGGAGGCGAGGACGAGGAGGGGGCTATTCCAATCCAATCCAAACCATGTGCTGGACGGGACGGGCCGGATTTCTTCGTCTGGACAGGACAGGAGTACAGGACCCCAGTCGTCCCCAGTTGTTGGAATCTTTTGCCGTGGAAAACGTGGTGAGTGTTGGTTTGGGATTGCAATGCAAGGGCGCGCGCGTTCTGGATTCGTGACACACGGCGCACTGCACTGAAGTAAACGTGACAGTGTCTCACGGGAGCGTGGCTACGCTGCCGATTGGCAATTTGGCATCGTGCCCGGCTGCCCGCTGCCAAAGGAGGTGGTCACATGTCCACGTGACCATGTCCTAGAAAACCAAAGTCGTAAGCATTCTCACTCACTCGGGGTTTTCACGTTTCATCTCTGAAGCACCAAAGTCAACACCATTCTCCATCCCCCTCCATGGCTTCAACAGTACACCGTGTCTTGGAGTCTATGGGGTGTTTGGATTTCAGCCACGCCCACCGTTATGGCCCGCTATAGTTTCCCACGCTGATATTTAGTTGACGCGGAAGCTTAGGCTCCCACAAAAACTTCAAACTCATTTAAAGGTAGTGACATTTGATTTCTCCATCACAACGTTATGGGAACTAAAAGAAATATATGTATATCTGCTTACATCGATCTCGAGTGTACGTGGGACTAAAATTGTCAAAACTTAGAGAACCATTTTCTTCCTTGCTTCGCACATCCATGGGTTAAGAAATAATTGTTTATTTGCTCAGCGAAGCAAGAAGGCTACTCGGTTCATGTATTATTGTTTTTACTTCAACATCGGTCCACACAAATGGTATGACTTGATGCTTCCACACTTTGTTTCTTCTTTTAGCATCGGTAAAGAGCAACGTTGTGGCTAGTATTAGATGAAGAACAAATGCACTTAGGGCTGGTTTAGTTGGCGAAATGGAACTGTAGTACTTTTCGTTGTTATTTGGCAATCAGTGTCCAATCATAATCTAATTAGGCTTAAAAGATTTGTCTCATGAATTTCGTCTAAACTATGTAATTAGTTTTATTTTTTATTTATATTTAATGCTTTATGCATGCGTCCAAAGATTCGATGTGACGAAGAATCTTGAAAAATTTTGAGAACTAAACACTACCTTATTTGTTGAAGCTTGCCGAAAGTTAGAATCGACAATTATGTACCTTTTCTCACTCAAATGAAATAGTCTGGCATGTTTGATATCGGCCACACGTGGCCACGCCCGAAGTGTGGCGAGCCGCAGTCGCGGCAGGGTTTTTTGGCGCCACACTTTTGTGGCGTGTTTCCTTCTGTGAGATTCCGTGCCTGCCGTAGTTGAAGCCGTAACCAAACAACAGCTGCGGTGGGCGTGACTTGCCACATTTGTGGCGTGGTTGTTTGCGGCGGCAAACCAAACAGCCTCCAAGGGGATGGAAAATTATATTGCTACTCGGAATGATACATTCCCAAATTACATGGGAAAACCTGAACGAAAAAAGAAATAATATCCTATCCAAATCCTTCTATCTTCTTCTCTAATAGTTTTAGTTGATACGTCAATGTTTGAGATGAACAGTCCCGTTGAACACCAAAGCTAGAGGCTCTGTTCGCTTTGCCGGAAGGTCATGGCTAAAAGTATTGTTCGCTGATTTATTACGAGAGAAAAACATTGTTCATTCACTGAAATAGTATAGCTCATAAGACAAGCGAGCGGGACCAAAGTACAATTTTCATGCCGAATCTGTTGATCACCACTAAAACATTGGACATGACGTAAGATCGAAGGTTTCGGAACTAGACCGAAACCGCATCTTGCATCTAAAATGATGAAGACAAAACATTGACGATTAAATCATCGGGTACATCGCATGCTGCAGAGTCAGCGCGTCCAATCTGAAACGATAAACAGTCTGTTCGCTTGTTGGTTTCAGCCAGCCCAAACCAGCCAGCAAACAGTATTTTTCTCTCACAATAAACCAGCACCAGCCAACCCAAACCAGCCTAGAAACCAACCAGCGAACAGGCCGAAAGTGGGAAATTACTCTAGCAAGTAGGGGAATTATTAATTTAAATTTCATCTAAATCTTGTCAGCAGTTAGTTACTAATTTTTTTTCAGCCCTGATAATTTGTAAACAGTCCAAGGACCAATATAGAAAAACAATTCCATACCATCTGATCTGGCTGCCTCGAAACGTTATCTGAACCCTGTAACCTCTCGTCCGCCATCCGACTCGACCCCTTCAAGGCTCGAAGCACGGCACCAATGGCCTCCCCCAACGCCGACCCGGCTCAGCAGCACCACGCCTCGACGCCGCCACTCCTCCTCGCCGTACGCCACCTGCCGTTCCCCGGCGTCCACCGGACACGCACGCTCCCCGGCCCCGACGTCCTCACCCCTCTCGCCCGCCGCCTCGAGGAGCTCGCGTCCGCGGCGGCCGCCCACCCGCTCCTGAAGCCGCTCTTCGCCGCCCACTCCCACCTCTCTTCCTTCTCCCAGGTAGGCAGACACACGCTGCATTCGTGAGCTCGATCTCAGTAACACAGTAGACGGAACCCAACGCCGCTGTGGTGTGGTTTGATGGAACGAGCAGGGCAGGAGGCGGCTGGTGGTGGCGCGGCGTGCGACGCTGCTGTCTGGGGAGCACTGCTTCGCGGCGGTGCTCGGGGACTCGGTGGCCGGGTTGGTGGTGTCCAACGGCATCAACAACTTCCTCAACCTTTACAACACGGTGCTCGTCGTCAGGCTCGTGCTCACCTGGTTCCCAAACACGCCGCCCGCCATCGTCGCGCCTCTCAGGTAAGCGCCATCGCAACTATGGTAGTACATGCTACATTTCCCTATTGATGTGGTTCAAATAATTGAGATTTATTAGAATGGAGAGCTCCTGGATCGCTAGAAAACGACATGGTTTCACAACCTACATTGACAGTGTGCCATTTCTTTCGTCAAAAGATTCAAACTGCACACGCAATTTTGCTTCCTCAATCGAAGTGATCAGTGAACCAAATAGTGGGAAAGCAGAAAAGCTTCTCTGCCTTGTACATTTCTTCTTCAGATAAAGAAGAGCGTTCCTGGATGGCTTTTTCGTATGCTTGTGGAGACGTCTAAAAGTGAAAAATAAAATGAGCTGTTTTACACTGTATATGTAACAACAATGGCAATGCAATGCAGCACGATATGTGACCCGTACTTGAACATCTTCCGGGGCATCATCCCGCCGCTCGGGGGAACGCTGGACCTGTCGCCTATCCTCGCTTTCATCGTCCTCAACGCCTTCACCAGCACGGCCGCCGCGCTTCCGGCGGAGCTCCCAAGCTCGGCAGCTGCACAGCATCACCAGAGGACTGCTGCTCCATCCAGCTCGGCACCGCTTGAGGTGACGTCCAACCAGAGGAAATGGATGCGGAGAATGCGGTCACAGAAGTCACAGGGAGAAGGTGGTGATCACTAGGCCTGTGAGCTTGTGGCTGTGTTCGTCAAATCGTCAGTGCCTTGTTCTTACCAGCTGGGGATCATGCTTCGCATGAGACGCTCAAGATCTGCACAACACTGTGTTGGACATGCATGCTCTTTGCTCTCTAGCCATCAAACGCAAATTCTGGCAATGCCGCATGCAGAATTCACTTTGGTTCATCACGTTGCTTCAAATGGATTTTTGCGTTGTAATGCGTTGGCGTTGCGGAACTTTCTTCCTTTGAGGGCTGTGCTTTCTGCATGTATGTAGACGAACCTGCTTGACTGTAATAGCACTTTTGGTCTTTCAGACGTCCAGCTTTCTTGAATTCCAATGGTATGATCACACTTTCGGTCTTTCAGACGTCTAGTCGTCTACCTTTCTTGATTGTTAAATTCCGATGGTGTGATCGCGAAGCGTAGATAAATCCAGTGTTGGGACACTTTCATAACTTATCAATCGAACTTCCATCTAGTGCTGGTTAATAAATTCAGACAATTCGTGACTATGCATGCTGCATAGACAACAACGAATGAACTTAATATTGCGAGACCAAACAGGCAGTGCTCCAAAGGATTGGCAGAACATTTTGTCCTAAAATTGGGTGGAATGGAGAGGATCTGAACTTCCCCAAGACCATGGCACAAAACAGATACTTTTACTGGCTTGTGGTGGAGCAAAAAGATCAACAAATGTTCCTCATGTAAAAAAGAATCACAATAGGCAAAGCAGTGACACTGTAAACTTTCTGTTCCTCTCACCATTCTTGTGGCTTATAAGTTATAACAACACATCCTCAATCAAGTTCCTTCTCTGGAGCGCCTCATGCTCTCGTCGATCAGCTTGAATGTCTTCTTTACAAGTTTCTGATCCAGGGCTGTTGTTCTGTAGATCTTGAACACTCGGTCGACACGGTCAGGTTTGCTGCTTTGGAAGTAGAGCTCCTCAAACTTCTTTTTTACAAACCTATCAAAATGATCCCCTGGTCAATATAAGACACAAAACCAACACATAAAGATGACAGCAACGTGGAAAAACTTATTTTGGCATCCATGTGCACATATACATCTTTATATGATACTGCCAAGCCATAGGGAGACAGAGAAGCATACTCACTCATAGGCATGTTCCACCTCCTGTTTGCCAGGTGCGATGGGCTGGTAATCTTTAAACCACTCGCACACACTTAAAGGAACCTACATTAGGAGAACAAGTGTTATTCACATGTGTGAATTAGTGTATTATACTCAGCTCTTGGTAGGTAAAGAAGGGCAACAGTTACCTTTTGTATTTTTCTCTCAAATATGTCAAATTTGTTGAGAAATAACATGAATGAGGTTTTCTGGAAGTCAAAATTGCATCAGCTAGGTCTCAGAATGACTAAAACATAGTATGAGAACAGACATTGTGATAATTAAGATACAAACCTCGAAACATCTTTGCTTTAGCACCCAATCAAAGAGCTCTTTAGTCTCCATCATTCTGTTTTTCGTCTCATCCTCACATAACATCTGATCGTACCTGAAAAGTGCCCCACCAAACAAGTAAGGCTATGAAACTTTTTTGTGCAAAAAAATCATATTTATTTCAATTAGAAATACAAGTAATATAAAAGGCACTCAAAATAGAACTGGATAGTATCAGTAACAGAACAAATGTTCTGATCATGGAAAACCAATCAGTGTTACAGTGACTTAGAGGCAACTACAACACAATTTTGCAGTGCCCAAACCAAATATGAAAAAAAAGCAACTTCTGACTTTCTGAGTAGAATTTGCCATTATAGGTTAAGTTCAAGCTAATCAAGTGTAAACTAGGAAACTGGGCTTACTCGCTAATGGCAGCACAGAATATTACAGCATTAACACCTTCAAAAAGATGGATCCATTTCCTTCTCTCGTTTCTCTGGCCTCCTACATCATATAGCCTATAGACCTCTCCGCCTCTTTTGCTCTCTCCTAGAGGGCTGCAGAAAAAATACATTAATTTGATTGTTAAGAGTTATATCTAACTAGTGATAAGCAAGTAGCACAATAGCAGATTACCTAAACTGAGTTTCTACCACACCATTTGTCCGTACTCTTGCATGAAGCACGTCCTCCTGCAAAATCAGTCCTTGTCAAGTAGTCCACATAAATTATTAGAGAGTAAAAATCAAGAGCAAGCCTTTTAAGACCTATCCTCAAATAACCAGGCAGTAAAAGAAATGGATATGATGAAACATCCACATGCAAGGAAATGTTTCTATATGGCATGAGGATGACTGGATTCGGCCAATTCAAACTAGCAAAACCCTATAGATATTAGACAAGTAGCATATATGATCAATCAAGAAATATCTTAAGGAAAATATCCACAAATAGTATCATGAGTCATGACAGATCAGAACAAGATTATTCCAATTTATGCACTTTAGAGGCTGCTTCCTAATGTACCACTATTATTCAAATACATAGATGTAATTTAACAATTTTCTTTGCTTGAGAGGAGGGAACATCGTTGCTAGAGAAAAGTAACCTCGGTAGTGTGACCATGCTTATGTTATGGAAGTTCTTTTTTTTTATGAAATTATGTTATGGAAGTTGAGAAAGGAATCAAAAGTCTTTTCAGCAAAGAAAAGTTTCTGGTAGATAATCGCATGGAAACACCAGAGGTTGAGGCCTGAGGGACTCAGATAAGATTAAGCCTGTTATATAGAAGTTTAGTAGCTTTTCCCCTCACTGCACTACAAGTAGGCATGGTGAGTCTACATTGTTATATATAAGGTGTAAATTGTAAATGTGTTCCCTCCCTGAATATTTAAACTAATGGTCTCCTAAGGTCTTCAAAAGAAAAGGTTCTTGTTCTCCTACTAGTTGACAACCTCAAACAGTATGTAAAATTCAGTACCATGACAATCAGCATGAAATATTATGCCGACGTCAGAAAACAAATAGGTAAAATCTCTCTTTAAAAAAGTAGATTGAGGATAATTTTGTACCTTCGTTGGTACATAATCTACTTCAGATAATCTGTCCAAATTTTCCATGAAGTACTGCGCACAGTCTGGGACTTGCAGAATACTTCCTCGAGAGTAAGTTTCCTACAAACAAATTTCTAAATAATAAAGCTTTCTGTTTAAAAGTTTATACATTTTTAAAATCAAAGTAGAAGAAACTTCACCTGAATGGCTGGATCTTGCCATAGTTTTCTTACATCCTGTACACGTTCTTTGTTCAGCGATGGGTAATCCAACCTGACACCAATTTCTGATAGTTTTTCTCCAATCTCCTGAAGTTATAATAAAGTTACAATACAAATACACAAAAGGTATTTTAGTGGGCTAATAAGGTGTGCTCTGTGCAATGAGAAGCTTCTAAGAGCTAATAAATGCATTGAAATGCCTACAAAGTTGACATTTGTTAACTGTTTAAACTCATAACTACAAACAAAGCAAATGCTCAAAACCTGATCTAGATTAATATCACATAACAAACATTTCAAACAAGAAATATTTTAGCATATCTACAGCTGCACTCTCCGAAGCAATAAAATGTAGGTGCAAGGTTACCAGATACCAAAAGATGTAAATGATTTTCTGGACAATCTAACGAGAAATGCATAAAAACAATGACCTAGTCATTTCTTTACCTCCCTGTTCCATATAGTTGAATTTAATTTCAACAGATATCATTCATGAGCATGTAATCGTGCAAAGCATAATAAGGCATTTTGGGTTAGCAAAGCTCCAGGCACATTCGTTAAACCATAGCAATTGTGTCAGCCAAACCACATTAGGACAATTACGTTGCAAAATAAGCAAGATGGCAAAATTGAACTCTAATTTCCAAGGAAAAAGGTGCAAACCTGACTATCTGGAGATAAAACATATTTTGAGGAATCATGTTCCACTTGGGCTAGCTCTTTAGCTCCCTCATATAATATCTGGGAATGCATATTTAACTCATTACTGAGACAAAATATCAGCAAATACACCCTCATTGGAGCAGCAAACAACTCCATAATCAAAACTTCCTACATAATCATCACTACATCGTAAGAGAAAAAAAAAGACACACCCTTTCTAGTATAGCATACTTTAATTGTCTGATACACGTTCGCATGGATGACTGACGTGTAGCTCTTAAGCTCTGCCTCGTCAAAGCCAGTTTGGAAAAGGAGCTTTATCTGCAATAAGTGGTCAGACATATATATGACTTGCTGTCTTGCTGATGACATAGGAATTATGATTCTCCAGGGAATGGCATAAGCCTTACTTGTTTAAATATTGTAGACTTCCCTGATTCTCCAGCACCTTTCAAAGAAGCGATTGAAAAAGAGGACTAATGTTAGGAAGACAGGCAAAGTAATTTAGCGATGGACAACACATTATCAAGTCAGAATGCAGGCGAGAATTGACTAGGGATCAACTTCACGATAGTTCTTTTGGCTGACCCAGCAAACTATCAAGACAAAAGTCTACAAAACAGGTATACTTCACATGACAAAATACCTCGAGTTCAAGTAAGTTGGCATTACCAAGAAGTAAGAGCTTGTAGATGCGTTGCTCGGCCTTTGTTTCTTGCAAAATCCTCCGGTCGATATCTGCAGACTGCACCCAATCTACTAATGTCAGAAAGTATCGAGTGTTGCTTCTTACCAACACAAAAATGAGACCTACTGACAGCATTAGCCTGGTCTAAGCGACAAGTTACCTTTGCATTTTCAGCTGCTTCAGTCTCGTCGAAGGAATGGGATCTGCTACAGGATGAACCCATGCTTTCAATCACACAGGTAAGCACAGACATTATTCTAGAAGCGCGCTCTCATGCCTGCCTGAGGGGCGGACACAAGGACATGGGTGTACACATGTACACCCAATAATGTTTGCAAAAACACGAAGTTAGTAGGCATGATACATATATACGCTTGCAATTAGATCAGATCCGAATAATAGCTTAGGTTAGGGTTCGGGTGCTCGGTCTCGCACAAAAGGAAGCGAAGAGGAGGGGTGCGCGTACCTGGTGGTGGGTGCTCATCGCCGGCGAAGGGCCTGGCGAAGACCTGGCGAAGGGCCTGACGATGCTACACCTGGGTACCTGGCGTAGGGAGGCGGCGGCGGTCGCCCAGTTGCGCCACTCAGAGGGGGGAAGAGAGAGAGTGAGTGAGCTAGCGAGCGCACGCGGGATGAACGACTGAACGGGAGAAGAAAGGAAAGCGGTGAGCTGGAGTTCCGTGCTGTATGGTCGCCACCTGCTGCCAGTGAACGGGAGAAGGAAAGGCACAAGCACAAGAGTCACGACAGTCCACGAGGGTCAAATTGGTTTGTCTGAGAGAGGAAACTTGCATACATGTAAAACATAAACGGTTATTCTAGCGCCCGGCGTCCGGCGCCTGAGTTGCGTCCGCACGCCGCTCTCCTCCTCAACGCGAATAGAAAATCAGATTGAAATAGAACGGAATAAAATTACGTCGACAGCGTCCCTGTCCTCCCCTCCATTCCTCACCGCGCTCTGTCCCTGTTCCCCTAAGTACTCCGTTCCCCCACCACGCCCCCGTCCCAAGAACACAAAACATTTCAAGTGCAACGTCGTAAACATATGAAAAATCTATGTAATGCAACATCGGAATATAAATATTACGTTATCGCAAAATTATGTAATGCAACATCGAAAAACATGTACTGCAACATCCAAAATTATGTGCTGCAACATCAAAATTACGTGTAGTGCGACATCGAAAAACATGTACTGCGACATCAAAAAATATGTAATATAACATCGAAAACTATGTGCTGCAACATCGAAAAATATGTACTGCAACATCTCAAATAATAGTACTGCAACATCGCAAGAATCAACCATGAAACATGGACATTGAAACATTCGAAAATCATCTGTTACAATAACCAAAAAATCACATTGCAACATTCTAAAATCACCTATTGCAACATCCTAAAAACCCATTACAACACGAAAAAACAGCAAAGGACGTACAAACAGCAAGGGGATGGGTTCGAGGTGCAGGCTACTTCAACCCTGACCCATCACCTTGGAGCTTGCCGGAGGGAGGATGGAGGAAGGAATAGGACCCCGGTCCAAAGCTCACCAGAATCCTAGCCACCGACGCGTCCCTTAGATCCAAAGGAGGAGGAGGAGGAAGGCTCGGATCCAGAGGAGGAACGACCTACCTTGTCGGAGCCGCCGCCGCAACGGAGTGAGAGGAGGGGACGCCATGAAGGCCGCCAGACTTGAAGGAAGATGCACGTGGAGGAGGGGTGGCTGGATTCATGGAGGGGAGGGGAGGAGGCTTGCTCGGGCTGCCATGGAGTGGGGGGGGGGGGGGGGGGGGAGAGCGGCCGCCATGGAGTGGGAGAGAGAGGGCCACGGACACAGCGATGTAGAAGAAGTGGTGTGCGGTGGAGGAGCTCGTAGCAACGATGCGAATGAGGAACAATGTCGCTCGCTATTTTATTCGTTGATGAGGAACTCTGTATGTGGGTCGGTGGCTAGGCCTAGCTAGTCGCGTCCAACGCGGGATGGACGCCCGGTAAGAAGCATTGGGTCCGTTCGCTTCGCTGAAAAAACAAACCGAAACACTGTTTTGACTGATTTGTTGTGAAAGAAAAACACTGTTCCGGCTGAAAAAACAAGCTAAAAAAGACAGATTATAAGAGAAGCGAACAAGGCAATTATCGAAACATAAAACAACTACCATAGCAACTAATAACATATACTCTCGCGATTTTAAATTATAAGATATTTTAGTTATATATATATATATATATACACACACGTACTTAGAGGAAGAAGAAAGAAAGAAAAAATATAAAATGGCGAATGGGAACCACTTGTCAGGTGCTTCATCTCACTTTCTAGCATCCCTCAACTAAACATAGAATGCGAACAATTCTATCATGTCAACCAAACGCAGAAGTGCGGAATACGGACAGGTCATGGGTCCATCTCTCAAAGCTGAGATGAAACCATGACATCCCACTAGGCACTATATATCCCAAACCGAACGCATGTTAAGTTCAGAAAATAGGCACCTGAGTTATATAGTTTTTTCTACTTAAGTTAGTGGCTTTAGTCACTGGTTTACAGTTAACCCACCTACCAGTGACTTAAGTTCAGTAACCGGCACCTCAGAGCATCCGCGGTGTGCGGTTCGAAGTTGGATCGATACAATAAATGAGATGATGGAACCGAGTACGATACACTGTGAAGCTGATTCGATGGAGACCCCGGTCCTGGAACCCGCTCCTTCGCAATCACCCATCGTCTTCTCTCTCTTGCCGTTGGTGCTCATGCAGACGAAGGGATGGATATTTTATTTACGTGGGCCCCACTTATAGGATCAAGTGTGGTTCTATACATTGTGGCCAATTTATCAGTTGAAGTCACATTAGGCTATAGAACCGGGGCTGGTTCCATACACTGCTGATGCTCTCATACTATCATACAGTGGGTCTCAATCTCATGTGGAAGACATTTCTTTTACATCTTATTTGTTTTTACCTACGTAATCACGCTCAAATTTACTCCCTCATCTAAATGGAGAGCGTGGTGGACTAACTTGTCTCGAGAGACGAAAATAAACCAACGAGCAATGGCTCGCTAGCGACGAGCGTGTATGCGCCACCACGTGCGAAGCCGTTAGGTTCATCTACTCCGTGAGACTGTGAAGATGTCGAGTCGTTTGGACCCTGGACTAAAGATGGCAACGGGCCCGATATCCGATACCTGATACCCGACGGGTATTTAATTCATTAGGAGACGGGGATGGGATCATATCTTTACCCGCGGGTATCTAAATGGGAAAGAATCCATACCCGACGGGTATAGCGGGTACGGTAACGTTCTCTGTTTACCCGTCCCCGTTACCCGTTGGGGAACCCGACTATTTGAGCTGTCATGCGAGTATTAGGCCCAAAAAAACTCAACATAGGTATTTTGGTCCAAATCTGAACAGTCATATATATAGTTTGTGTGTTCTAGAAACCTTCGTTCAATTTTTTCTCACCATCTCCGCCAGCAGCACAAGCACGCCTGTCTCACGAGCGCTCATGCCCCTCGCTTCCTCAGTTCGGTCTCTCTGCCACCTTTGCTCGTCCTCTTCGCAACCTCGCTCCTTCTCCTCGGCATCTCCGAGACTCCGACACTTATACCCGGGTGAAGAAGAAACGTCTCCGATTACAAAGCTGCGACCTCAAGTGTCCTTGTTTATCGGGTATGCAGTACCCGTCGGGTATCTGTTACCCGACCGATACCCGACGTGTATGGGGATGGGTAAGAATCTATACCCAAGACAGTTAATGGAGATGGGGACGGAATGAATTCTCCGTAGCGGGAAAGAGAACATTCCGGTGATACCCAACGGGTATATCTCCGTTGCCATCCTTACCCTGGACTAGAAGCCTAGCCAAAACGAGGCCTTATGGAGATAAAAAAAAAAAACGAGGCCTTACACTTTGAGCATTTTACTCTTAACTCTCAGAGAGTAACAGGCCTTACGGAGATAAAAAAAAAACGAGGCCTTATACGCTTCACAAGACTGAACAAGAACCTTTTGTTCTCAAAGCGCCTCCATGGAATTTCTGCGACTCCTGGGGTCAGATTCTCAACATGCTCCATGCTGAAATGCTGATGCTAGCAAATCGGCCCAAGAGCACAGACTGAACCGACTCGACCGTTTGAACAGCTACCGAGCATGCTGAGTCGAAGAAGGCTTTTGTGATGCAAGTAAGAAATCCAAGACGACCTTGTTGAACCGATCCGGGTCCTCCATCTGAGGCACGTGGCCGGTTTTCTCGACGATTTCCAATTTAACATTCGCTCCTAAACACCTGCGATATGTGCCATGCAAAAAAAAAAGGTATTAGCACGGGAGTACGGCAGTCCGCCGTAGTTTGACAGCATCTTTGCAGTATGCAGTTGTGACAGCCATTGGTTCGATCGTTCCATAAGGAACGGCTATTCATGTCCCGGTCTCCAATTGCATCACAGTGACTACTATGAGGTTCGTCGACCGGGTGATTTGGGCTCTTCTATCAACTGAATTCTGGGCCGAAGGATAGAACTCGTGCGCGCTCTGTGACGTCCGATCTGGCTCGCCCTGGAGGAAGGCTCCTGCTCCCACTCCGACGCCGCTGGCCGGCACCGGCCTCCCTTCACCGACGCACCCTAAGCCGCCCGTCCGATGCCGCCCCCCAGGGCAGCCATCCCCCGCCGCCCCCAGGTCGGTCATATGCCGCTTCTCCCCGACACCGGCCACCCTCCGCCGCCGCCCCCAAGCTGGTCGTCCACCGCTGCCCCCTAGGCCGACTGTCCGTCGCGCGCCCCCGGCACCGGTGCCACTGCTCCCTCCGCCGTCGCCCCCTGTAGCGGGTGCGGGCGCGGGCGCGCCCCCCTAGCTACGAATTTGTTTTTTTTTCTTGAAATTTGTGAATAATTTACGAATAATTTGATGATATTTGTGAACAATTTAACATATATTTCTTGGATATCCATATAATATCTGGAGTCCATAGAAATAATTTGTAGATTTTTCTAAAAAATATGGCATATATTTGTATTATCCTCAAATTACACTAAACAAGTCATTGTAAATATAGTAATAAATCAGTGTAAATATATTTAGAAGACAGCGTAAGTGTATGGAAAAAATTCAGTTGATAGGAGAGACCAAAATAACTTAATGTCACCTAGACAGATCCTTGAGGTTACCTCTTGACGGCGAATGCCTTTTCCAAGGGAAATATCTGATCGTGGTCTCCCCAGATGAGCAAAACGTCCTGCCATTGACGACATCAATTCAATTACAGAGTAGACAGTAGAGACTGAAATTCAACACGGTGCAGACAGTCAGACACAATTGTTTAGAAGCAAATCTTTGTGCAACTAGCTCGATTTTTTTGGCTGTCATTATAAACCAGCTTATAAGTGGTGCGGTATTTTTCTCTTATAAATCAACCGTACAAATCAGCACAAGCGACTTTACAAGGACCCGAACACTTGTATCCATTCAAAGAGGCTGCGACAGATACCTGAGGCAAGGGTGTCAGTTGGAACTCGTCAGTGCCGACATTGATTGCCTTCATCAGTTCAATCTTCTCCTCCCTTTTATCCGTGAAAAGTTGCTGCAAAATCGTTGAATCGACACGATCACTACCTACCCTTTCATCTTGAATTGTTCAAACTAAACAAAAGAACTGAAGAATTCACAGAGCGACCTCAAGTAGGAATCCGCTTTGCTGTCTGTTACCTGCACGGCCTGTCCGATCACGAAGTCGGGCAGCAAGGTGATGGCCTGCCTCCGGTAGAAGGACAGCTCCATGAGCCGCCGCGCGCCGCGCGAGTCCAGCGGCATGAGCAGGTCAGCGGTGCGCGCGAACCCGGGGCCGGCGCGCTGGAGGAGCGCCCTGTCGTCGTCGGCCGTCTTGAGCAGGTCGGAGTTGGATATCACCACGGGGCCGACCCTGCCGAGCCCCGCCGCGCGCGCCAGGGCGTAGGCCACGAACCCGCCGTAGCTGGTGCCGACGACGGCCACGCGGGCGCCCGCCGCGAGGCCCGGGAGCGCGTCCAGCAGCGTGGCGAGCGCGGCGGCCTGCGCGGACTCGGACGGCGCCGGGGAGCCGCATGAGGAGGCTCCGAAGCAGAGGAGGTCCGGGGCGACGACGTGGAAGTGGCGGGACAGCGGGCCCACCTGCCGCCGCCACTGCCAGGTGGCCATGGGCCCGAAGCCGTGGATGAGCAGCAGCGGAGGGAGCCGCGGCTCCCCCGGCGGCGCCCAGTAGTGGATGTTTATGGCGCGCTGCCCCGATGCGCCGCCGCCGCCCGTATCGGACGAGGTGGCGGCGGGGAGAGAGATGGTGTGGGGTTGGAGGCCGGCACCGAGGAACGCGCGGCGCGCGATGAAGTCCATCAGCTGGAGGACGCCGAAGCCCATGGCGACGCGCGCGCGAGAGAGAGGTGGCTCAGAGACGATTGCAGTGGAGGCGAAGCGGATGAGAAGCGTGTTAGATGATAGATATCTTCAACTACGTCTATGTACATTGTATCTTGTAGATAGGATTAGTTTCTAGTTTGTAGCTAGCCATCTTGACTCTAGTTTATTGTACAAGTTAGTTAGTTAGAGCTAGGAAGATTTTATCGGTTGTAAATATGATTTCTTGACTCTAGTTTATTGTACAAGTTAGTTAGTTAGTTAGAGCTAGGAAGATCTTATCGGTTGTAAATGTGATTTCTTGTACAAATCATGGTGGGGGCTATTCCCACTACATATAATATAACACAGAACCGAGAATGTCAAAGGGTATCTCGTTAACCCAAATTTTACATGGTACCAGAGCCTGTCTCCCCACGGAGCTTTCATCATGTCCTCCTCCTCCGCCACCGCGCAGCACGTCGTCCTTTCCTCCCTCGGTTTCCTACCGGTCAGCGAAAAACTAACCCGTGGGAACTTCCCACTATGGCGCGCTCAAGTCCTCTCCTCAATCCGAGGAGCGGAGGTCTTCGAGTTCCTTAGCCCTACAGCCAAACCACCAGCCTAGTATCTTCTCAAGAAGAAACCTGATGACACGGAGGAAGAGGTCCCGATCCTGAACAAGGAGTACAACACATGGGTGGCGAAGGACCAACAGGTCCTGAGCTACCTCCTTGTCTCTCTATCCCGAGAGATCCTGCAACAGGTGTCGACTGCAACGACGACCGTCGAAGCGTGGGCCGCCATTGAGGGGTTCTTTGCCTCTCAATTCTGTGCGCGATTGATCAGCACCCGGATGGCCCTGGCAACGGCGTCCAAGGGCACATCCACCATCGTCGAGTACTACAGCAAGATGAAGTCTCTCGCTGATGAGATGGCTTCTACGGGGCGCCGCCTGGAGGATGATGAGATGGTCTCCTACATCCTGACGGGTCTCGACGACAACTTCGACTCCGTGGTGACATCTGTCGCCTCTAGGGTTGAACCAATCTCCCTCAGTGAGCTATATACTCAACTGATAAGTCATGAACAGATGCTCAAGATGCGCAGTGGAGGATCCCAGTCCTCTACAAACCTGGCGTCTCGTGGTGGACGCGGTGGAAATAACTCCAACCGTGGAAGCCACGGTGGCTTTGCCGTGGCGGCGGCAAGCAGAAGGGTGGCCGCAACAACAACTTCAATCGAGGCAGCTCCAGCTCCTTCCAGGCAGGTCTCATTTGCCAAGTTTGTGGCAAGGAAGGGCATCCAGCTTTTCGCTGCTACAAGAGGTACGACGAAAGGTTCTAGGGCAGTGCACCATAGCAGCAGAAAATCCGCCTCCAACGTCACCTCTTCCTATGGAGTAGATACCAACTGGTACATGGACTCCGGGGCAACGGACCACATCACTAGCGATCTGGAGAAGCTCTCCCTCCGTGACAAGTACCATGGAGGGGAGTACGTCCACGCCACCAATGGGTCAGGTATAGAGATCTCACATGTTGGTCATGGTTTTGTGCAGTCCCCCTCACATAGAATTCATCTTCTTAATATTCTACATGTTCCTGATGCTAGCAAGAGTTTAGTATCTGTAAATCGTCTCTCTCGAGACAATAATGCTTTTGTTGAATTCCACCCTGATTGTTTTTTCATAAAGGAGTTGGCAACGAAGAAAACACTCCTCACAGGCAAGGCTGAAGGAGGCCTCTACCCTATCAAGTCTTTTTCGAGTAGATCATCATCATCGTCCAATGAACAGGCACTTGGAGCTGTCAAACCCTCTGCGTCCCTGTGGCGTAGTCGGCTAGGGCATGCTTCTGTTCCTATTGTTAATCGAGTCCTTCGTAGTCATAATCTTTCTTCTATTCAGGATGTGAACAATAAACAAGTGTGTGATGCATGTCAACAGGGCAAAAGCCATCAGCTGCCTTTTCCAACGTCAACTAGTGTGTTTACTAGTGTCTTGGAGCTTGTGTTTTCTGATATTTAGGGACCTGCCCCAACTTCAGTTGGTCGATTCAATTATTATGTTAGTTTCATCGTTGATCATTCCAAGTTTACCTGGATCTACTTAATTCGCCACAAATCCAAAGTTTTTCAGCGCTTCCGTGATTTCCAAAGTTTAGTAGAAAGGCAATTTGATAAAAAAATCCGGGCCATGCAAACAGACTGGGGAGGGGAATATCAATCTTTAAATTCTTTCTTTAAGCGTGTTGGGATTCATCACTTTGTTTCCTGCCCACACACACACCAACAAAACGGTGCCGCTGAGCGCAAGCACAGGCATATCGTGGAGATGGGCATCACCTTGCTCGCCCATGCATCTATGCCACTCAAATTTTGGGATGAAGCTTTCCAAACCGATGTTTTTTTATCAATCGGTTGTCCTCTAAAGTAATCAATTATGATACTCCTCTCCACCGACTCTATGGTCAAGAGCCGAACTACACCCTTCTTTGCACTTTTGGATGCGTTGTTTGGCCTAATCTTCGTGCATATAACACACGCAAGCTCCAATTCCGTTCCAAGCGTTGCGTGTTCGTTGGCTATAGCAACTCTCACAAGGGTTTCAAGTGCCTAGATCCAGGTGAAGGCCGCATATACATATCACGTGATGTAGTGTTTGATGAGGCTGTGTTTCCTTTCTCCACTCTTCATCCGAACGCTGGTGCATGCCTTCGCGCCGAGCTTCGCATTCTACACGATATCCTCTTAAATCCATCCATGTCATTTGGGGAGGCATTAATCCATGATCAGCACTGTGATTCTCCTAACCCAACTGATGCTGGTTTGAGTTCTCGTGTGTGCTCACAGGCTGTAGAAAAAAATCCGGACGAAAATGATGCTGGATCCAGCAAAGAAGGTAGTGCTGCCCCCTATCATTTCATGTGTCGCGGCACGGGGAGCAGCACGGGTGCCCAGGCTGATTTTCCTGACGCCGGCGGACAACCTGCGGCGGCATCAACATTGGGATCATCGCGGACATCGTCGCACATGGGTTCAGCACCGACGTCTCTCCTAGGCGCGGGATCTTCTGCACCAAACGCGGACGTGCTCATCTCTCCGGAGGGCGATGCGGCTTCGCACTCAGATCTGCATAGGGGGGATCAAGAGACTTCGGCTCCTGGGGTCGATTTGCCTGCGAGATCTGGTGCGGATGCCAGCAGATCCGGTGCAACTGAGGCAACTGTGACTCAGGCTATGTCATCAGGATCCAGTGGCGATCATCCAGTTGGTGCTCCACCATGTCGACCTGCTACTCGACTCCAACATGGCATTGTGAAGCCCAAACAATACACAGATGGTACTATTCGATGGGGGAATGGCTATAGTCGCTACTTCAGAGGAACCAACAAGTGTAAATGAAGCCCTCAAAGATCCAAAATGGGTCTCGGCCATGGATGCTGAACATCAAGCATTGGTTCGGAACAAGACTTGGCACTTGGTTCCACCACCCAAAGGGAAGAATGCATGTCTCAATTTATATTTGTATTTGTCTCAATTACCTATACATTTCTAAGTTCATGTTTCATTGTATATTGAAATTCTAATTCATTCACTTTTTTTGTAGGATGGAGCAATTCCACCTACTCGACTCGACGTACGAGGCGACCCACCGATGATGTCTCATAGCGCTGGAGCAGGTAATAATCAATAAGTTTTTCAAAATTTGGTGAGCGTACATGTGTTCGTGAAGTAACATGAGACTATGTTTTATTCGATGCAGGACCTTCCACTCCTTCGTCCTAGAACCCACAATAGGTTCTTGGACATGTGGTACGATGACAGGTACACTCCGAGCTGTCATGTCATCTACCGTGCCCAGGAGCTCGACGTCAAAATCTATGGCGCCGAGCTCGACGTCAAGATCTACGATTGCCAAGATCTACGACGCCGAGCTCGGCGCTAAGATCTACGGCGCCGAGCTCGATGTCAGAGTGACTGACGCCGAGCTGCCATGTCATCTACCGTGCCCAGAAGCTCGGCGCCAGAGACGCTGGCGCCGATTTGTGAGAAACTTTTAAAAAAAATAACTAAAATGTAAAAATTTGATCCGCGTGCATGTGCTACGTCAGTCAGCCGTGGCTGCTGCATGCTGAACTCTCGCAGCTTCTTCTACTACGCCGTTGGCTTTAGCTCTTTTTTTCCATTTCTTCTTCTCTTTACAGACCCCTCGAAGTAGGAAGAAGAATGGCAACGAAAAATAATAGCAATAGTCATCTCGTAGGCGCAGGTGCTGTTGAAAGAATAGCTTACGGGGCTGGAGTCAAACGAGCTTTCATAGACAGAAATCATAGGCCGTGTTCGGTTGGCTGGCTGGCTGATTGCCAGCTGGCCAACTTATAAAATCACTATTCACGTCTTGTCAAAACAGTATTTTTCTCTCACAATAATCAACCGAAACAGTATTTTTCAGTCCTGCCGAATAATAGAAAGAGCAGGCCTGCTAGCAGCGGAAGAACAAACAAACTGACAATCTAAATTCAGCTTTTGTTTGGGTCGTTGGACCTTTAGGCTTCGGGTTAGGTCATCAGGATCCTGCTATCATGGACAGGTAACTGTTTCGTATATACTGGTATATGAACATTAAACGGGAGTTGCTATATAGGAGAAGTGACATTGAAATCTGTGCCATTGAAATGTACTGAATTGTCCAACGATCTTATTACAAACAATCGAATCGGCTACCATTAACCAATCACCAAAGCACCTCACTGCGAGCTAGGATTAACCGATGGATCAGGCTTGTGTAGAAGCGAGCAGAAAGTCCAGCATGAATCTTGTTGAAGCGAGCAGGATCCTCCAGCTGAGGAGCGTGGCCTGTATTCTTTATGACCTCCAGTCTAGTGCTCCCGTTCAGAGCCCTGATGAGTGATGACAGCACAATGTTACAAGACAGTCAGTGTTACTGAACTTAGCACGGGCTGACGACCAGCCATCTGTTTGAGGGGGAAAAAATGGGCTTTGCAGAGTGCATGCCAAAGTGTGTGTGTGAAGAAACCCTCCACCTCTGAACTGCAAACGCCTTCTCCATCGGGAACAGCTGGTCGTGGTCTCCCCATACAATCAGCACTTCCTACACAACGCACGCACGAGCATGGCTAAAGTTTAGTCACAGGCTCACAGACACAAGCTCGCCAGAGCGTCATCTGATAGCGCGAGACAACCTGCGTTTTAATGTAACAGTACCTGAGATATTGGTGTCACTTGGAATTTATCAGTGCCGACCGTAATCCCCTTCAGGATATGAACAAGCCGCTCCCTGTTCTCCGTGAAAAGTTTCTGACATATGACATGTAAAAAAAAGTTCAGTACTTTGCTGCTGCTGAACTGGTTGGACCAGTGGACACGCGACATCCATGCCCACTCACAGAAGAGAATGAATAGTATTTTTTTTAAAACAAATCAGTTAATAGTTCTTTTAGCTATGACTTATCAGCCAAATAAACATGACAATTAACGATCGACGAGTTACAATGTCGAAAAGTACGTGCTACTCTAGTATTTATTTGGTATAATAGAAATAGATATTTTTTTAATCTATAATTGATCAAACTTAAGTACTAAAACATGACACTATATTAGAATTGCATTTTTGAAGGCCACAGGCAGTACAAAAAATAATTACTCATCTGGTCTGTCCAGAAGTCTTTCAAAAAATAACCAAATACATAAATATTTATAGGGTCTATCTCTATAGCAGGTGACTGATGGTTTGCTTAATCATCAGTCATGTTCTGTGATGTACTTTATAATGTTCAAGTAATATACATATAATATTCACGTAGTATATGATGTTCTATAATGTTGTGATGTTTATGTAGTATACATGTGATGTTCTATGATGTTTTTTTAAGATGTTCAAGTAATACATATGTGATGTATGTATTTTAATGTTATGTGATGTTCTCAGGCAGCTAGTAAAATACATATGATGTTCTATGATATATTTTGTGATGTTCCGACGTATACATGTGATGTTCTGTGAAAATGACTAACAAGAAAGCAAAATATCAGACAACTACATTTGAGTAAATCTGATATTTATAATACATAACCAGTATTAATTATTAAATACATTTTATAATAAACTCATTTAGAGAGATATATTGATACTATTTTCTATGTATATGTATGCTTGTTAATTAAGATCATGTTCGTTTCTCTTGTAATCCGTATTTTTTAGCTTGTTTTTTTTCAGTCGGAAAAATTAATCGAAACAGTGTTTCGGCTTTTTTTCGACGAAAGGCCTAATTTTTTTTAAAAATTGACTCCCGAAGAGAAGCGCGAGGTCCACTTACTTTAGAACTGAGGAAGTAAAATGCAAGATTTACATGTTATGCTACTAGCTACTAGTAGCAATGTTGCTTTACTACTGCAGAATGCGGTGTTGCGTCGCACCCGATTTGTCCGGAACTTCTAGACGTGGGCACTGATTAATGGTGGGTTAGGTATCTCGGGCTATCCATGTTACTTTGACCTTTGTTTTGTAATGCTACTGAAAAGACGAAC